>NC_054378.1:100617216-100892216 GCF_017654675.1 Xenopus laevis
TGCTTGGGTGTGGGTTGAGTTTTTCCTGATCCACACATCACTAGTTGCAAGATCAGCTGGAAGGCAGTCCCACCACTGAATGCAGCTTTCTAGCAGGATATACTACAGGTACCCCCACATTTTCACATGATCTGGTAAACATAACCCATGGGTTCCTTAGACTGCTCTTGTAGGATACAGTATTTCATTTTTTTCTGCACCAGCAATCAGAGTTGGACTGGGGGGCCCACCGGGGATGCTGTCCAGGACCCCCGTCCAGACCCCCCCGCTCCCACTGCTACAACGAGTACGTACG
The DNA here is from genome assembly GCF_017654675.1 of Xenopus laevis. Lineage (NCBI taxonomy): Eukaryota > Metazoa > Chordata > Amphibia > Anura > Pipidae > Xenopus > Xenopus laevis. The sequence goes on from NC_054378.1 coordinate 100,617,512, forward strand.
CTTGTGTGCAGGTGCGCACACAATTCGTTTTTGGGACCATCACGTCAGGAAGGAGCCTGCAAATCGCAGATCTGAGCCGGGGCCCACCGGGTTTTTTTCCGGTGTCCTGCCGGCCCAGTCCATCCCTGCCAGCAATAACGTGTTCTGCTTGTCACATGAATGTATCTATACAGGGTCGGACTGGGCCGGCAGGACACCGGGAAAAAACCTGGTGGGCCCAGGCCCAGACCTGCTCCCCCAGTTGCCATAGAAAAGAAAATATCCGATGTGGCACGTCTTCTACGCGTCGCATCTTTTGTTCGCGTTCGTGGAGGCAGGCAGGGGGCTGGAGTTCAGGAGGGATGCCCTCTGACAACAGCCCTGGTGGGCCCCGGGCCCCCCAGTCTGACCCTGTATCTATGACATCATCAGCTTGGTAAAACTAAACTGACTGTAAAGGAGAATGTCAATGATTATATGACCAGAAATCAATTCTAAGTATCTGCTCTTCTTCTTCAACCCAGTGTTATTGGAAAAAGTAGGCATAGTGATTGACATAACCACCATTATGCAAGTCATATGTGGTCGGTGTGAGACATTATATGTCCCTTAAGCACAATTCTCTCAGGAGACAATATGTCCCAGTAAATAAATGTCCCTTTTGGCAACTGTGTATTAGATTGTATGTAGCCAATATTTACTAAGTTATAGTTTCCCTGCCGTAGAAGTATTTCTGTGTTTTTCTGTGTTAATTTCTGAATTCAACAGATATCTAATTCTATATATGAATTTAATTCATTAACATTGGGTCATTGTGAGCAGGCTACTTGGTTTCATTAATAATAGGGCTCCTTTTCAAAACAATTTAATAGAAATATAGTCTAATACGTAAAATAAAACAATGTTTTGGGAATTCGAAACGCCAGGACGTTTGGAGGACACTCTGACAACATTTACATTAACGCTTCCGCCTAAGGCTGGAGTCCAAACACGGAAAGGGTAGGGTTACTATTGACATCACAGGGACTACTTGTTCTTTTAGTAGTGAGCGGACTGATTCCACAGGAACGTCGTCGAGTAGCAAATATGCCGTCCTGGTCAGAAGAGCGAGAGCTAAAAATAAAATAGTTTGCTAGCAACAGCAATCTCGTTGGACGAGCGGAGCACATCGTAAACAGCCGATTGGCTTGATGCTTTTACCAATGGCAAAGAGAAGTGTGTTGTGCGTCAATCTACGTAAATGGGCTGTGGAAAAAAAACTCGAAGCAGTGGCCGATGGGAATTGTAGTTTATTTTTCTAAGTGAAGAATTGAAGTCCTACTCCGAATTTTACGTATTCTATCAATGTAGTTTGAAAATACAATTTTCTGGGAAAATACTTTGAGAAATTTGAGCTAAAAACGAACTTTTCTGCTTTTATTCATTTTGTGAAGTTGTGAGCACAGTACTCAATTAAGTGAATTGTTCATTGTTAGTGAGGTGTGTGTATATATATATATATGTGTATATATATATATATATATATATATATATATATATATATATATATATATATATATATATATTCCAGATACTCCAGACTCAGTATCAAGACCTCACTAACGATGGCTAACCACAATTCACTTAGTTGAGTACTGTGCTCACAACTTCACAAAATGAATGACAGATGAAGGCTCATCAGGGCAGTCACCATATATATATGGTATTGGGAGTTTTACTTTGAAAGCAGATAGTAAGTTGCAGGTAAAACTTAGTCTCTATGTAAAATGTATAATGAAGCAATAGAATTCTTAATGAATCAGATAGATTTAAGCATAGGACTGGCCAGATATGGGATGACTTTGACGTAGTTGGCCAGCTTAAATATATTGCAATATATGGACAAACAATCCCTGTTTTGTTTAAATGATAAGGCATTTTTTAGTAGCAGTATGCACAAAATGTCTCTGTCTTAAATATATTAATAATGGGTTGAGTGCAGAGGACTCTTGTATTTGTATATATATATATATATATATATATATATATATATATATATATATATATATATATATATATATATATATATATATAACAAACAAGGGAAAGTTGTGCTCACCACTAGTTTTTAAAAACATTAGGCGGGGGTGCAATGAGGGTGTGACCACAAAATACATATAGACAAATACAAGATTCCTCTGCACTCAACCCATTATCAATATATTTAAGACAGCGACATTTTGTGCATACTGCTACTGAAAAATGCCTTACCCTTTAAACAAAACAGGGATTGTTTGTCCATATATTGCAATATATTTAAGCTGGCCAACTACGTCAAAGTCATCCCATATCTGGCCAGTCCTATGCTCAATTTTCATCTGATTCATTAAGAATTCTATGGTTTAATTATACATTTTATAAAAGGGACGAATACGTTTTACCTGCAACTTACTAGCTGCTTTCAAAGTAAAACTCCCAAACTTGGCTGCCCTTTTATTAGACACCAGTGGGATCACCTGACTATAGTTGGAGGGGGTGGGAGCTACAACATGGAGCTGGTCACTGCTCTTGTAGAACTATAACAAACAAGGGAAAGTTGTGCTCACCACTAGTTTTTAAAAACATTAGGCGGGGGTGCAATGAGGGTGTGACCACAAAATACATATAGACAAATACAAGATTCCTCTGCACTCAACCCATTATCAATATATTTAAGACAGCGACATTTTGTGCATACTGCTACTGAAAAATGCCTTACCCTTTAAACAAACAGGGATTGTTTGTCCATATATATATATATATATATATATATATATATATATATATATATATATATATATATATATATATATATATATATGAAAAGCAGATATTAGCTGATCCATGAATGGTGACTGCCCTGATGAGCCTTCATCTGTCAACTTTGTACACCAGCAGCACTATGTCAAATATTAACTGCTGTTAACTGCTATCTGTTTTAATATAGCAATGATAGCACACTATTATATGATCCACGCACATTAGGTTTTTTTTTTAATTGTTAAACAAATGGCTTTAGCCCCAAATCTCACTTTAATTACTTTCATTCTGTCCTATACAGTGACTTTTTCTACCATGCTTTGTGTTCTTTTTTCAATAACAGCGGGATTATTCATTTGGGTAGAAAAATTACAAAAAGTCACGTTCAACACCTTCAAATGATCCCCAACTATAGACATCCACACACATACCAAATACCAATATCAATACATTTCATTTATTCATAAGGTTATGGGCACACAGGCCGGCTATTGTCAGCCTGTGTATTTTTGCAGGCACGTTCAACCCCTTCAAATGATCCCCAGCTATAGACATCCACACACATACCAATATTAATACATTTTATTTATTCATAAGGTTATGGGCACACAGGCTGTAGTCTCTGGCTGTTGTCAGTCTGCAAAAATAAACGCTGACAACAGCCAGAGCCAACAGCCAGAGCCAACAGCCTTTGCAATAGGGGGTGCCAAAATGCAGGCCCGGACTGGCAATCTGTGGGTTCTGCCAAATTCCAGAGGGACTGCTGTAAGATGCAATAGACAGTCATTATTTTGTGGGCTACTGGGGGGCTGTTTGGGCCTCTGTGTACCTGAAATGCCAGGGCCTGATTTGAATCCCAGTCCAGACCTGCCAAAATGTCAGCTAAGTTTGTCATTAGGGCTGTTACTCCTTTTCAGAGAAAACTACACTGGGCCATGTAAGAACTGCGCTGCGTGAGCATTTACTTACCTAGTAGTCATTGATGCTTGGTCTTTGGCACTCGCACATCAAATTAAATTAAAAAAAAGAGTACATTTTCCTTTTATACTTGTAAATAAGAATCTACACTTGGGTTTCCAAGAAAAAAGTAATTAAAATGTTGTTGCAATAATTCCATGGGAAGAGTCAGTTTTATCCAAACAGGAGCACTAGCCTGGGCACACATGTTTTTCATGGGGGGGGGGCAGGTACTTAATATCTTGCCACCCCCAGTGAAATGTGCTTTCCTTGTACTGTAAAGACATTAACAGAATCTGCCATCACAACATCACCTGGCAGAGTTTACCTTTAACGTAAGAAAAAAAAAAAACAACACATTCCCTGCTTCAAATGAAAGTTCAGTCCCTCTACTCTAAAGAAGGAGGGACCCTGGTTCATTGATCTTTTGTATATGAAAAACATAGCTGAGCTTAATTATTAATTAGGTAAGTGAAACAGTAAGGAGGATAAAGGTGACAATGACGCTCATGCCGTGATTTTTTTGTTACTTTTTTCCACATACAAGCACATGTAAACTTCAAAACATGCTTGAGATGAATACATTCTTCCTGATTCATTTTATACATAAAATTACTGTCCCTAGGAATTCCAGAAACGAGGGATGCACCGAATCCAGGATTCGGCCTTTTTCAGCAGGATTCAGATTCGGCCGAATCCTTCTGCACGGCCGAACCGAATCAGAATTAGGGGCGAGAAAAATCACATGACTTTTTGTCACAAAACAAGAAAGTAAAAAATGTTTTTCCCTTCTCACCCCTAATTTGCATATGCAAATTAGGATTCGGTTCGGCATTTGGCCGAATCTTTTGTGAAGGATTCGGGGTTCGGCCAAATCCAAAATAGTGGATTCAGTGCATCCCTACCAGAAACAGAAGTAAAATAAAGTGAAATAAAACAAGATAACTAAATTATACTGTATACTGTAAATAAATAAACAACTTCCAAAAACACCAAGTAAAATATAAGCACGTGGATGTCACTTTAGTGTGTTCAAGTGGCATCTGACAAAAACAAAGTATTCACATGTGACACCTGCTGGCAAAAAGGTAGATTTACAGGCACATAACATATTCCTCATAATAGGGCTAAAAAGCACCATTAATTATTATGGAATGTACTGTTACCTTGAACAATTTTGTGTTTGCTTCAGGAATATAATTTATATAAATAAGCTACAATGTAGCCATTTGAGATGCCACTCAAGTTCCAGCAGAGCTGTAGAGCCATATTTGCATAGCAGCAACAGATAAGAGGTTAAAAATTCACAAAATGGCACTGTACAACTTCAGCAAACATATAAAAAAAAGCTAAAACCTAGCTACCGGTGTTTGAGCTACTGACGGGGCTAGCTTTAAAGGGGATGTAAAGGAAAAAACATAAAATCCCATTTTTACTTTCATTAATGAAAAAGAAACCTATCTCTAATATACTTTAATTGAAAAACGTGTACAGTTTTTATGATAAATCTGACTGTATGCAGTGAAATTCCCCCTAGGTTATACTTGTACGGCAGGGGGAGCCCGCCTCCACCTTTCTTGCCAGAACTTGAGCAGCTTTGTTTGTTTCCCTGTAAAGCAGCCGGCGACTGTGTAGAGATTCATATCCGCAGACTCAGTGCAGTCTACATATTCAGTCTTGCTGTATCGGCTTTTATGGCAGATATTATTTGACTTGTGCTGTTTTGATAATTTATGACGATTCCTAAATGTAACCTCCCAACTGAAGCCCAGGCCACACTGAGCATGTGCATAGTCTTGCAGAGATGTATAACAAAGTTACAAGATGGTGACCCCATGTGGCCAACTTTGAAAGCATAAATCATTTGTTTTATTAGGCTTGGGGTGCAGTAAGTTTATGTTTAATATACAAAATACAGTATTTGTAAAATTATTCTATTTTAGTTTATTCAGTTCATGTATGGCCACTTTAAGGCTGATTGGGCCCAATGGGGCCCTGCATTATGGCAGCTTGTATAAGAAGTCAGGAATTTTTACTTCCTCTTCCACCTGCCCAGCCCACCCAGATTGGTCCTGCCCACACCCAACCCCGACTGGCACCAGTCACATGAAGGGCAAAAGAAGGAAAATAAGACCCTATTTGCCAGGCAGCCCTGGAACCAGGGGCCAGACAGCAACACTCTTTCTAGGGCGCTTCGCCAAAACAGTTCTAATTGGGCAATTGGTAAGCCTGACTCTGGCCACATATATTCAAATTATTTAGTTTAGTACTTATAGTCATTCTTCGGGAGGTAGCCGAGGTCAGTCTTCAACAACCTTCTGCATAATGGAGGCATCAGACAGTTTATTATGGCACGGATTGGGTTATTGGCAGTTGCATTTCCAAGTGTTGTGCTGAGCTTTCCCTAGACCTTGGAAAAAACATATTGACTGTGTATTATCAAAGGAACAAAGCATTAACAATTCATCCTTGGGCGATACAAGAACAGGGGTTGCAGCACCTATGCCAGAGGTATGGTACAGTGGATGCCACCACATATTTTCACACATTTTTCAGGAGATTATAAAAACAAAAGGACAATGGATGGTGCTAAATTTATGGGCACGTAGACTTCCACAATGGCAGTTTAATTGTAACAAAAAGGGAAAGCAATTTTCAGCACCCTATTCGTACCTCTATTTTGGGCAGTGACATGCAGGTTGGTATACACATCTCTTGCATGTCATCACAAGCCAGTCCCCGTTCCTTTACAGCTACAAGCCTTTTCAGGCGGGATGTGAAAAGAATACAATGTGCACATGGGATTCACTCATTTGAGCCAGAAGGATTAGGATTTGGGGTGATTGGTTCTTCTATCACCAATATCCATTCTTCACAATGTTTTATATGATGGAACCCTCCAGAATACTGCTAACAACAGATCTATGCACTATAGGAGGCACCTAAGAAAAACATGATATTTATGCTGTTTGTGTTGACATGCTGCTTACAGCACAACTGGTTTGCATGTCCACAAAAAAAAGTCACATACCAGGTTTTTGTTTCAGATATAAGCTAACTAGCCTTGGGTGCTTACAAAACCAGTAGCGCTCCTGTCTCATTTTGTTGCTAGTATGAAAAGACATTTCTTATTAAAGGGAGTTGCTACTAGCCTCATGATAATCAAGTATGTGGCTGACAGAAATATCCGTTGAGAGATGTGAAGCAAATGTAAACCTTTTGTGCGTCAACATATTTCTTCCCAGCTACCTTGGAGATCATGGTAGAATTGTATAGCAGTATGCGTATGTGTCAGGTGTATTGTTTCTCAAGGAGAAGGATCAGCTGTTGGCTGTCTTATCTCAAGGACAACCAAGTACTGCTCTCGGATTTCTGGCGATTTGAAGGGCGTCTCATTTTACATTGCACACATTAGATCTCACAGATTAATTATTTAACCCCTTTCTTTCCAATGTCATCACTCATACACCAAAAAAAAATAACAGAAAATTATGGCGTGGGCATATTACTACAGGTATAGGACATGTTAGCCAGAATGCTGGGGACTTGGGGTTTTCCAGATATCGTATCTTTCTGTAATTTGAATCGCCATACGTTAAATCTACTAGAAAATTATGTAAACATTAAATACACCCAATAGGCTGCTTTTGCTTCCAATAAGGATTAATTATATCTTGGATCAAGTACAAGGTACTGTTTATTATTACAGAGAAAAAGGAAATCAATTTTAAAAATGTGGATTATTTGGATAAAAAAAAAAATTTATGGGAGACAACTTTTCCATAATTCTGAGATTTCTAGATAATGGATCCCTTACCTGTACAAATACAGTGTCCAGCAGGCATCTTTTTAGAGGCAACAGTTTGGTTTCTAGTAAAAATGTATTTTGTGGAGTTAACCCTTCCCAAAAGCCTAAATATGATGCATGTATAGAAATGTGTCACAAACCAGCCATATCTCAAAAGGACCCAAGCATTGGAAATGGCAGAGCAAACAATTACAATAAAAAAAAAAAACAAGGTGGTGTAAGAGGCTGCCCACATTCTGGCACCAACATCACCAATGGCAACGTTGCTAAAACACAAAACACTTAGGGGTCCATTTACGAAAGTTCGTAAAACTGGTCTTTAACCCATCGGCCATTATCGCTGAGAATATTCTCATGACAAAATTAAAGCCGCTCCCTGTTTAATATAATGCAAAGAGACACATTCTTCGTCTTGCGATAAGTGGCGTTAATTATGTAAGCATAGCGGTTTATTTCAGTGTTATTTCTGCCAAACTGCTAGGTCTTTGGAGCTCATTTAAGTTAACTGCATAATCTGCTTCAAACCTTGTCGATTTTTTTTGGCAACACTGCAAATGGACACACTAATGAATATATATATATATAGATATAGATATAGATATAGATATAGATATATATAGATATATAGATATAGATATATGAATACATTTGTATAAAATTGTATTTATTACCAGTTTAAAATGGAATATTAAATATACTTATGGCCAATTAAAGGAGAACTAAAGCTTAAAGTGATACTGACACTAAAAAAAACACTTTTTAAAATATGAATGTACATTAAAAGTTAGGTCACGTTGATTGTTTTTTGCCGAGGTTTGTTTATCTAAGTTATTGTTAGTTGAAGTTCCTAAACCAGACTGTTTTGCCAACCTGACTGTCCCATCTCAGCCTGTCAGTTAGAGATTCTAATGCTAACGGACTCCTTCTGCACAAATATGGCAGCCCCCTCATACAGGAACATAGGGCATCAGACAGGTATGTAAAAGCATTGTGGAAATACTTTATGGCAAAGTTATAAGTTGCTTTCAAAGGCAATATTATGAGATGTAAAGTAGAGTTTAATTTCTGGTGTCAGTATCTCTTTAACTAAATAAGAAGGCTAGAAATGTTGTACATTATGTTTTGTGCTTCTGTAACAGCCCAAGGCAACCACAGCCCTTTAGCAGGGAAGATTTGTGTCTCTAAAGATGCCCCAGTAGCTCCCCATCTTCTTTTCTGCTAATTCACTGCACATGCTCTGTGCTGCTGTCACTTACTGAGCTTAGGGACCGACTCATAATATACAGTACACATAGAATAGAAATGTCACAATATAAGGCTGATTAGTCATTAATACAGATAATTGCTACATGGCAGCACAGAAACCAGTGGAACTAGCATCAGAATGTTATAATCAGCCCTGTAGCATCAACTCATTACAGACAAAACTCATTTTCTGCTTATAAAATTTGCAACGACCCCTAAGCTTAATTTTTCAAGAGCTGCTCAGAGCCCATTGAGCATGTGAGTGTCGCAGACACTTTCCAAGATGGTGACCCCCTGTGACAAGTTTGACGTTCTGGATCATTGCTGCTATTGACAAGCAGAAACTGTAGGCTGGTGCAATAAATTCAGTTTTTAAAATATTGAATTTTTAGGCTTTAATTCTCCTATAAACCTATTCTTACTCAATTCAAATGTTCTATTTAACTTTTAGAATAAAGGCCAAAATGAAACAAGAAGGTGCATTGTTGTAAAACAGACATTTTAATGATTTCTCTAACATTACAAAATCCAGGTTTTCACAAAGAGATAAGATCACACAGAAAATCCACGGGCAGCATCACCTCTTCTTGAATCCATACTTCTTTCGTTCGTAAAAGAGATCTGTTTTGGAGCTGCCTAAATTTACAATTTTGGGACAACCATCTCTCTGCAAAGTACATGTAGAAAAGGAATTAAAAACATCACAATTATAAACATATGTAGTTAAGAGCTACAGTCATCAGAAAATGTTTTTACATTAATGTTAAATATTGAATTTTTCTGAAAACAAATGTTTCTCTCTGTAAAAAAAAAAGTTCCTGCCACTTGTCTTGCAGTCCATGATGTTAGAATCCCATCATTACAGAAATGCTTTCAGACAATTACAATAACAAAGCGGGATAATGATGCCATGTGCCCATGTGATATTTACTTGAGGGAATGTAAAAACCCTGAACCTCTAATGTAACACAAAGTAAAACACATTTGAAGCTTGTATAAAAAAAAAAAAAAATAAAGGGTAGTATAAAAGGGAACCATTGGGCGATGACTATTACTCAGACTGTTTGATCAAAAAAAAAAAAAAAAATCCTTACACTTTAATAATTTAGGAAAAATACAGCAAGATTAGATGGAAAATTAGGCAGATGATCCAAACGGAAAAGATTCCTGTATGTCATAAAAGAAAAGGGAAGCAATACAGCTTGTCTCAGGAATTTTTTTGGTGTATCCAGAATGCTTGGGACTAGGGGTTTTCAAAATGCAGGCTCTTTCTTTAATTTGGAGCATTATGCCCGAAGGCTATCAAATTAAAATGCAAACTTTAAAAAAAACCAACAGGATTGTTTTGTCATGGCATGGATTTATGAATCTTCGCTATGAAGTGCAAGATACTGCCCAATAAAACAAATACATTAAAGGGATACTGTCATGGGAAAAAAAAAATTTTTCAAAATGAATCAGTTAATAGTGCTGCTCCAGCAGAATTCTGCATTGAAATCCATTTCTCAAAAGAGCAAACAGATTTTTTTATATTCAATTTTGAAATCTGACATGGGGCTAGACATTTTGTCCATTTCCCAGCTGCCCCATGTCATGTGACTTGTGCCTGCACTTTAGGAGAGAAATGCTTTCTGGCAGGCTGCTGTTTTTCCTTCTCAATGTAACTGAATGTGTCCCAGTGGGACATGGGTTTTTACTATTGAGTGTTGTTCTTAGATCTACCAGGCAGCTGTTATCTTGTGTTAGTGAGCTGTTATCTGGTTACCTTCCCATTGTTCTTTTGTTTGGCTGCTGGGGGGGGAAAGGGAGGGGGTGATATTACTCCAACTTGCAGTACAGCAGTAAAGAGTGATTGAAGTTTATCAGAGCACAAGTCACATGACATGGGGCAGCTGGGAAATTGACAAAATGTCTAGCCCCATGTCAGATTTCAAAATTGAATATAAAAAAATCTGTTTGCTCTTTTGAGAAATGGATTTCAGTGCAGAATTCTGCTGGAGCAGCACTATTAACTGATTCATTTTGGAAAAAATTTTTTTTCCCATGACAGTATCCCTTTAAGTAACAAAAGAACTCATTGTTTAAACAGGAAAAGAAAAATGCCGATCAGGTACAAAATCTAAAAACAAAAAGAATACACAAATCATTTGATCAGCTACATTTAATAGCACGGGAAACAAGTTCTCAATTGAACAACTGTTTCGGACACCAGTTAGTTCCGACAAAGTTAAAATGATACAGTCACCTTTAAATAACTGTGTGTGATGATGGTGTAAAAAAAAAACAAAAAAAAAACAGAATATATGCACTTTCACTTACATCTTTTTCCTGAATAGTGCATTCTTTGCAGTAATAAGCATCCGAAACCCCCGGTCCCCCGCAGATCACACAGCGCCCTTGGTATGAGCCGTAGTTACATTCGTCACATATACGCACAAGAGTGCACGGGCGCACATAGGAGTCACAAATCACACATTTCCCATCACCTGCAAAATAAATGTTCATTTGTGAATACACTTACATGTGAGACAGGTATAGTTTCTTTTTTTCTCCTGCAACAGAGATGAAATGTAAATAGTAGAGCATACAAATAAGTAACTGGGGTGGTGCCAACTTATTATGCACCCTACAGTGAATGACAGTTTCCTTGTCCTAACATGTACTCTTGTAACTACATTTTTTTTTTTAAATTCTGCACTGCTCTTTGCTGAAAAGTGCACTGGTATGGGATCAGTTATCCAGGAACCCATTATCCAGAGTACAGAATGGCAGTATCCCATAGACTACATTATATAGTGAATAAAGTACCCCCTCTTGTAAAATATAAGGATATTGTAAGTTACCGAGGAGTTCCATGACCATATAAAAAGCACGAGGCCTAAGGCCGAGTGTTTTTATACAGGTTATGAACTCCAAGGTAACTTCTAATATCCTCATATTTTACAACTGGGGGTACTTTATTTATTATAATACACACGTTTTAGTGAGTCATGTGACAGAAATGACATCAGAACTCACTGTTTATAAGGATATAATTTACAAGATATTCATGGCTTGTGTATTATAATGAAATAATCCAATTTTTTTTTAAAAAAATGATTGTTTTTCTGTCTGTAGCAGTAAAATAGTACATTGTACTTGATCCAAACTAAGATAAATTAAATCCTCATTAGAAGCGACATCAGCCTATTGGGTTTATTTAATGTTGACATGATTTTCTAGTAGACAAAGTACGAAAATACAAATTACAGAAAGATCCACTATCCCAGGAGTGTGTGGATGTTGAACATAATAACCTAGAACATTACTTCCTGCTTTTCAGCTCTCTGAGTTAGTCAGCGGCTTTAAGGGGGGGGGGGGGCACATGGAAAATAACTGTTCAGTGAGTTTGTAATTGCTCCTCAGCATTCAGCAGCAACAATTATTTCCCATGTGCCCCCCTCAAGACAATGATTGGTAACCAATCAGTAGAAACCAAGAGAGCTGCAAAGCAGGAAGTAGTGTTCTGGCTATTGTGTTACACATTCAGTCACTCCAGCATTTATAGAGTACATTTTTGGCTAACTAACTATATCAGGAACATTTTTTTATTTTATTTTGCACAATCTATCGATATCAGCTCATATCATGCCCTGTTTAACAGGTAAAAAAACTCCTGACAAAGCGCACCTGTGCAAAACAAGTTGAGGACAGTTGTGGGCTGTGAGACAATTTGGTTTGTGCGCTGAAGTCTCAATATCTTTTAAGTGTATATATTTTTAAATCTGAAAAAGACATTGTGGCACTTGGATCACGTCTCCTTTGTTTTAATCTGTAGAGACTCTGGTGGGAGGATTGTGTGTGACCTGTAAAGTCACGTTGATAGAGACGCTGCTGCTGGGAAAAGTTTGTGGAAGTGCTGGTATCTTGCGGACACTGAGGTTGATCTGCTGCGGGATTGTTTATATGGTTTCAATTGTACTTCTCAACTGGTTTTTCACACTACACTTTCCCAAATGTAACTGCTAGATGTACTAAGGATGGCTTTGCAACAAGCAATTCGTTTTAAGTTTTGATAGATAATATTTTAAACAAAGACAAAAGAAAGGTCAAACTTATTTTGAATATACACAGCCATACTTTAGATTTTAAAAGATGATGTATATACACTCACATTTTTCACAGAGTCTTCCAATGGCTGCAATAGAAAAACACAAATGTAAGTGCGTGTACATATATTAAACTGTGGACATCATGCTGTACACATAGCATAAACATCAACAATGCCTTCAAGTCTGAAGCAAAGAAAAGCAAACATCTGCAAGACATTGCTTATGTACAATCATTATTGAAGGGGCTGTTCACCTTCAAACACTTTATTTAAAGGGATACAGTCATGGGAAAACATGCTTTTTTCAAAATGCATCATCAGTTAATAGTGCTGCTCCAACAGAATTCTGCACTGAAATCCATTTTTCAAAAGAGCCAACATATTTTGTTATATTCAATTTTGAAATCGGACATGGGGCTAGAACATATTGTCAATTTCCCAGCTGCCCCCAGTAATGTGACTTGTACTCTGATAAACTTCAATCACTCTTTACTCCCCCCCCCCAGCAGCCTAACAACAGAACAATGGGAAGGTAGCCAGATAACAGCTCCCTAACACAAGATAACAGCTGCCTGGAATATCTAAGAACAGCACTCAATAGTAAAAGCCAAGTCCCACTGAGACTGATTCAGTTACATTAAAGAGATACTGACACCAGAAATGAAACCTTTTTTTACATCTATCATAATATTGTTTTTGAATGTTATCTATAGTTCTGCCATAAAAGTATTTGCAGATGCTTTTATATTACCCATCTGATCCCACATGTTCCTCTATGAGGGGGCTGCCATATTTGTGCAGCAGGTGTCAGTTAGCATTAGAAACTCTAACTGACAGATTGAGATGGGTCAGGTTGGCAAAACAGGCAGGTTTAGGAACTTCAACTAACCATTACTTACTAAAGCAGCACGATCACTGAAAAACAACCATGACCTATAGGTAACTTTTTGTGTACATTGATATTTTGAATAATAATTTTTTAGTGCCAGTATCACTTTAAGTAGGAGAAATAACAGCCTGCCAGAAAGTTTTTCCATCCTAAAGTGCAGGCACAAGTCACATGACTGGGACAGCTGGGAAACTGACAAAATATCTAGCCCACAAGTCAGATTTCAAAATTGAATATAAAAAAAAAAATCTGTTTGCTCTTTTGAGAAATGGATTTCAGTGCAGAATTCTTCTGGAGCAGCACTTTTAACAGATATGTTTTGGAAAAAAAACATGTTTTTCCATGACAGTATCCCTTTAACTTAAGTTGGCTTCAGATTGTTCATCATAAATGAGTATTTTTTACAATTATTTTCTATTTTGTATTTGTGACTTCTTTGAATATTGAAGTGTTTAAAGTTTCATTTTTCACCTTCTAAAGCAGCTTTGAGAGGATGGTGGCCGCCGACATGGTTTTAAATTGATACATTTAGCGGATACATTTGTTATCTTAGTCCCTGCTGAGCAGAATCTGAGAAAGGCAGCTGTTACAATTGATACAATAGTTGCCAATATCCCACATATGTTGATGAAAGCCCCTATATATTCATTCAGTGGTAATCTAAAAGAGGCTATATTTAGCAATAGCCTTGGTTTTTATGCAACCAAAACTTGTCTCCAAGCCAAGCAGTGTCGGACTGGCCCACCGGGATACCAGGAAAACGGTGTCAATGGGCCCTCATGCTGATAAACATTTGGCCTATTTCATGGCCATTCGCTATTTCTATGAGAACAGCTAAATAAATGAAATAAGAGATTATAGTATGTTAAAGAAAAAAAACACAAAGAGACTAGGATAATAGAGGTTGAGTTAGGAGAGGAAGAATAATAGTACTAAGAGCAGGCCCCCAGTCTAAGGTTTTTGGGCACCCTGGTAATTAGCCAGCTCTTGTGTGATGCAATGGGAGATCCTGCCCCCGGACAGCATCTGTATCCAATTGAAGAATATATCACAAAGCACTCCAAAAGCCAGGACAAAATTAAAACTCTATTCTTTATTTATCCAGTTAAAAACATAGGCAGTTCAGGATCACATTCATATCACAAAATCATATGCTTACACTCCCTATACATGGCACCTTTACAAAAGAAAAAATCAGGGTAATAAAAATCTGGCCCTATGCCTTTATACATGTCATGGTGATCAGGCCCTATTTTTAGGGGGGGGGGGACATACACACGGATGCCCTTTCACTCATTCAATACACCAATACAAGCGTTTCCAGTATTATTCTGCCTGGCTGTATCCAAAGGCAGGGATATGTACATTTAAGCAGTAGCATCTCATGATGTTTTTTCATTTATATACTAGCCTAACATTCAAGATACAATAAACAAATGCATGTTGAAAATGTGCTTAAGATCATGTTACATCTAAAATGTTACATGGATTTCAATAGTAACATTACAGTGCAGATTAGATCGGTAACCAAAGCATAATAGCAATCATCAGCATTGCACTTCATACAGAAACACAAATATGAATTACAGGGGTTGTTCACCTTTAAATTAACTTTGAGTATGATGTAGGGAGTGATACTCTGAGATAATATTTGTGGCTTTGGCGCTATTTTGCTTTTTATTCAGCCGATCTCCAGTTTGCAATTTCAGCTATCTGGTTGCTAGGATCCAAATTACCCTAGCAACCATGCATTGATTTAAATGAGAGACTGGAGTGGAATATGAATAGAAGAAGGACTAAAAGAAAGAGGAGTAATCAACAGTAACAATATATCTAACATTTCAGAGCATTTGTTGCTTAAATGGAGTCAGAATAAGATCACAAATAATTCGAAAACGATAACATAAATAATCTAGAGCAGTTGAAAAGTTGCAGAGGGGTAAGTAAAGACATAGGGGCATTTGCCAGGGGTAGCAGCTAGGCTGGGGGGTCTATGTAGGGCAGGTTTTTTTTAATTTAAGGTTTGTTTCTCCTTTAACTTACTCTGCACAGATGGGAGCAAATAGTGGTCAAGTTCTGCTGGTAGAATTGTAATAGGAATGTCGGCATGTACTTTGTACTATTAGTCAATAAGAGATCAGAGAGCTCATCAGCTTCTAAACTCATGGACTGAAACACAACAAACATACAAGGAAACCAGCCTCGGTGACTGACAATGGGTTAAAGTAGCAACAGAAGCCGTGGTTAAGTAAATATACAAGGAGAGAATACACAGCGCCCAACGTGGGAGGGTCACACACAATTGTACTTTAGGAACGTTATCAATGGAACCGCAAAAAAGCTGTAATACCCATGTGCAGCAAACAGGACGCTTTTCTTTTCTCAGTCTCGCTCAGTTATATAGAAGACATTTCCCCCAAGCTACTCACCAACACCCGCCTGTTTTCTACAAAATATCAGATCTGGATGATGCTTCGCCATGTCTGTTTAAAAAACCTTCCCTTCGCCGACCGCGCGTTTACAGTTCTGTGTTCCAAACCTCTTTCTCGCCTATGGCTTTTTACGTCACTTCCCTTGGCATGTCCAATTCGTGGAAATCGTTGCTGTCACGCCCAGTAAACTTGGCTACTGGGTTCTAATTGGTGAATGTAGTTAAACCTTTCCCTTCCGTCTTGCATGACGTCCTTTTAGACAGGATATCCGGTTCATAAGTGGACCATTTATATGAGTTTATTTGCTCAGCTCCATGGTTCTGTATGGACGGGATCACAGCATTGCTAAACAATTAGTAAAATAATGAGAACTTTACTAAAATATATTCTGTCTGTGGCTTTAATAAATAAATCGGTTTACTGTCCTAATTTGTTTTTGTTATTTAAGCACTAATCGAAATTTTTAATTTTCTACCCTACGAACAAGGACATTTGTTGGTTGGTCGAGAGACCAGGAGGTCTGAATAAACAAACCCATCCCTTCACAAAGCTGAAACACATATAAGCAGTACCCCTTTATAAAGAATGCTTATCTGTGGACAGGGTTTCCATTTTTCTTAAAACCTTCTTACCACCCAATGGGCGAGTATCAATAAAATAGTAGTTCACCTTCAAACAACTAGTTGTTTTCAGATAGAGCACCAGAAATAATGACTTTTTTCAATGACTTTCTATGTGTCACAGTTTTTCTAATATTGAAGTGTAAAGTGTATTTTTCACCTTCTAAAGCAACTAAATGTTTGCAGACCCTGTAAATTGTTTTAAATTAATACATTTAGTTGATACATTTCCTATCTTTGTCCCTGCTGAGCAGAATCTGAGTTTCATTACAGCCAGCTTTTAGAATAGTTGCTAATACTCCAGAGATGCTGCTGAGAAATGTATCAACTAAATGTTGCAAAACTGTAACTGTTTAGAGTCTGCCCCTGAATTACTGAGCTGCCAGACTCAAACACCAGAGACACGTACATTCAGGGCTGGTCCTATCAAATGTGGGGCCCAATTGGGACCATGTTGGCGGGGCCCCTAGACAAAGTGTTGCTGGCTACTGACACAGCAAGTATTTAGGAAAATAAGGGCATACAGGCACAAAATAGAAAGGAAAGGGGCAGTGCGGGGCCCCCAGAGGTGCGGGGCCCAATTGGGCCCAATTGGTCCAATTGGCCTAAGGCCGGCCCTGCGTACATTCAACTTTAAACTAAAAACAGTAAAAAATAAATAATGGACAGTAATTAAAAATAGTCTTTATTTCTGGGAAACAATCTGAAAACAACTGAACTGAAAAAAGTATTTGGAAGGTGAACAACCCCTTTAAAGGAGTGGGACAGAATAACAGACCTAAATGAGAGCTGACTACATTTTGTCAAGAATCACTGAGTGGCTGACTCTGAATCAGTTATCAATTGTAGTTTCATTTACAAAATAACAAAAATGTTACACTGGAAAGATTTGTTGCTGTAGTACCTTAAAGGGCATGTAAAGCCAAAAAAATAAAATCCCATTTTTACTTTCTTTAATGAAAAAGAAACCTATCTCCGATATACTATAATTTAAAAATGTGTAACGTTTTTATAAGAAACCTGACTGTATGCAGTGAAATTCTCCCTTCATTTACTGCTGTGGATAGGAATTGTCAGATGGTCCCTAACTGCTGAGCAGGGAAACAATCATACTTATGAACAGCAGGGGGAGCTCTCACCTTGCTTCCCAGCCATGCAGAACTCAAGCAGCTTTGTTTATGACGATCCCTAAGCAGCCCAGACCACACTGAGCATGTGCACAGTCTTAGTCTTGCAAAGATGTTTAACAAAGTTACAAGATGGTGACCCCCTGTAGCCAACTTTGAAAGCATAAATTATTTGTTTAATTAGGCTTGTGGTGCAGTAAGTTCATGTTTATATTCAGTATACAAAATACAGCATTTCTAGCCTTATTCTATTTTAGACTTTACATGCCCTTTAATCAAGAGTCTACATGCTACCTCTAACTGACAAATGGAGTTCTACCATGGCATTTTCAACCATGGCTTCTTTAACAGAATTTCCCTCTGTCAGGACTAAGTATTATTAGGATCTGACCAACCCACTGGGACACCTAACTGCAAGCCAGCCAACTCTGGAAAGATTCAAACAAAAATGAAGCCATTTGTAATACTTCCCTAGAGGTGTAACATGATTGATGTTGGTGAGTAAGTTGATGTGTGGTAAATTGCTGTGTGTAGAGGAAAGGGGGCAAGTAGAAGTTGGGAGGAGGATTTGAAGAAGTGATGTCTGGGAGGTGGGCCCTTGGCTCAGTGGGCCCCCGATACACCAGTCTAACACTGTACCCAGTGGTGTAGTAACTGTCAGCACTGGAAATCCAACATGAAATTAGCTTTGGAAACACTATGTTTCCTAGAATATACATTTGTTTCTACAAGATCAATACATTTGTAGCCTTACGGAGCATTTGCTTTTTCGAGGGGTTGGCAATGACCGTTTAAAAGCTGCAAAGAATCATTAGAAAAAGTCAAATAACCATAAACCTATAGAAAATAAATAATGAAAACCAATTTAAAAGTTGCTTATAATTGGCCAATCTACAACATACCAAAAGTTAGTGTTTGCAGAAGTTAAGTGTTTGTAACACAAAACGCGTAAGGTGGAGGACACAATAAATCTTTTCTACTTGATTACTACAACGTGTTGGAAGATTGCCTTTATTTGAGTGCCTGCCACAGATTTATCCACGGTTGTCCACTCCCCATGCTGAGGGCTCAGGGCGGTCCACTTCCCAAATGTGGTGAGTAAATACTCCACTCCATGAAACACCCCCTCTCTACTTCATTATCATACTAAAAGTTACCCTAAAGGTGAACCACCCCCTGGGAAGAGGACCCTTCTTATCAGAATGGGGAGCTGCTATCCTAAACAGATCCTTGGGATATTTATTAAAATCTTTCATGTTATCTGCCATGCATTACTCAGTGAGCATGGCTCTTGGTTACAAGGGAAATGTTTTACATAGCAACCAGCTTTAAAGTTTTCAAGCCCTATGGCCCCACAACATCTGTTCCAATCACTTCTAACCTTCTCATTATCCTGTCAGATAGACGGAACCCGTTCCGTGTGGATCTAACAGATATAATGCTTACACCTAACACAGCGCGGCGATTTGCTGCACCGCAATTCCACCTACATTCAGCTGCGAATTGATAGGATCTTGCTGAACACACCCATTTCTGTTAGGCCACGCCCATCCACCAGGGAATAAAGTGCGGTGACGTGACGTCACGGTCATGTGGCTTCATCTTTGTCAGGGAACAAAATGGCGTCCTACTGTCAGCTTGCTAGCCGGCTTCAAGTAAGTAGAAATAAACCAGTGAACGCTAATCGAGAGAACTGAGGCAGTGTGGGAGTACATAGGATGCCATTGGCGAGGCTTTGGCATTGTGTACTATAATTGGGTTTGCTGCTATTGTGCGCAGCTCTATAGCGCCATCATGTTGGCTTGTCCCTGACAGGTGACCTGACTGCTGTTACCGTGGTAACCTGCGACCGTCATTCTTTTCGCGTGTTTAGTGCTACATAAGGATAGGGGTGTATAGTATGTTTGGGTTCAAGGTGACCCCAAGGTGACAGACAGCAGCATTGTGCTTAAGAGGTAGATGACCTTCTGGGCCACTGGTAACCTTAGCTTGTCCTTTCCCTGAGAGAGAAATAAAGCAAGTGCAGTGCAGATTTGTGGAACAGGAACGCATTTGTGTGTGAGATTTTTACATCTCACTGCAATTAACATACAAATAGAAAAAGTATCAAAAGGAAACCAAAAAGTAACAAGTAGTCACTTTCCATTTTAGTAGCCCACTGTATTACTTTCGCATGCCGGCAGCAGAGACCAAAGTGCAATAATTACTTTTTACTGCCCTGGTATTTATTTGAAAACAAGAAGTAAAGCCGTAGGTTATTGTGCCCTGCTACTATACTCTTGTGCCATAGCAACAACCTTGCTCTGCAGCCAACATTGACATGAGAACTGGCGACCAGGGACGTAGCTACAGAGGAAGCAGACCCTGCGGCTGCAGGGGGGCCCAGGAGAAATACAGGGCCCCACGAGGCCCAAATAAAGAGCAATTTCAGAAACAGGGCAACCTCTGGATATGTTGGGGTTAGTGATGTGCGGGCCGACCCGAGGCCCGCGGGTTCGGGCCGACCCCTGGACGAAATGCGCGGGTGCAGCTCAAGCTCTTCTCCTGCTCTCCCCGCCTGCGACCAAGTACTTCCAGCGCCAGAATTGATAGACTTCCGCCTGCCCCTTCCCTTTTGTGACGTCACTGCAGGGCAGGCGCGGGTCTATAAATAAAGGGGAGCAGCGGGCCCGTGTCGGATACGGGCGGGTTAGGGTCGTGTGCGGGTTGAGAAATTCTCGACCTGCACATCACTAGTTGGGGTCCCTAAAATTAATTTGCTGTGGGGCCCAAGCTGGTGACTGTGGTAGGGTGGTTGATAGCAGCCAGGGCACTCACTATATGCAAAGAATTTGTATGTTCATTGTCCATTGCTGACTCTCACTATCCAAAACCCGAGATAAAATAAAGGCTTTTTAACAGACTACTGATACAATTGAACATTCTGTGTATGAATCTGTTATTATGTGTCTTATTAATGTTCTGGTGTTATGGGTATCAAATCCATGCAAGTTGTTAATCAAATATCAAATCCGATATTTCGTTTTGCATTCCTGTTCTCAGACAAATTTTGCAATACAACACAATGGGGGTTATTTACTAAACTCGGCTTTTTGGGGCAAAATCAAATTTCTCTTATTTTTTTTTTTAACTCTAATTTTTCTGGATCTATTAAAGCCCGACGCTGCATAAAGTCAGAATCCGAAAATCCGGCATCTCCGACCCTATCCTATTTTGAAGTTTTTGTGGTCTGTGCTGGAATTAGAAACAGATATAGTTACCAGCTTGCACACCCTGGCTCTCCAAATCGTATATTGCTCGGTGCCCGGCCAAGAGGGCTTCGGAAACCCACAAACTTCCAGACCAAATAATTCCACCGGCACACAGGTCTTTAGTTGCAAGCAGGGACAACCCTTGCTGTATTTTTATTTGCGTGATGCAACGTTTCGGGGTGATCCCCTTTGCTTGTGCTGGAATTAGCCTGAAAATCCTTAAAAAATCATACGATTGTGTAAAAAAAAAATTAAAAAAAAATGCAGAAGAAATCTCACGATTTGGGCTTTTGCTTGATTTTATAGAGTTTACCCTAACAGATTAAATCGAGGTCAAATCGTGGTCAAATCGTGGATTCTAGTTTGGTCGTAATTTTCAGAAAAATTCTGATTTTCATTGATAGTTTGAAAACTTGAAAATAGTATTGTCACTGGCCATGGAATGTGCAGCCTTTTGAAGTAGTCGGGGGGGCCTTGTGTGAGATTGTTGAAATTTTAAATGTAGCCTGTTGCTGTTCTAAGTAGGATAATGAATGGAACAGACTAGCTATAGATGGCGTCCTCACAATTTACTTTATGACCAGTCATTGATAATTTCATTTTTACGGTCATGGTTGCAAGTGTGAACATGCATATAGACTTCTGTGCTCAACAATATTGTGATTATTGAAAGTGAGCTTTATATGACAGTTCCATATAGTGTGGCTTGGTCCCTGATGTTGTGTTGTATAATTCTTTTTTTACTTTTGATCATGCTGGTTGCCATGGATCAATGAGGGATTGATTGGCAAATGTAATATTTGTTAAATACTTCGCATGGTTCTTTTCCTTGTTCTTCAGGGCTCTATACAAGTGTCACCTTGAAAATACAGCCTGGAATTTTCCCTAGCAAGTTCTGGGACTGATGGTCTTAGGTACCTGGCAAATTAGGGAGCAAATAATCATAGATTATTTTTTTATAAGACTGCAGGTGAATAGTCCAGTGGATCATATCTCTTTGTGAGTTTGCAAAAGCAGCTGTGTCCTTTTATATTAGTTAAATATTGCCTTCTAATCTGCATTGACTAACCACATAACCTTGTCATTCTGCTTCAAGATCATTCCTTTTGTATGCTGCACATTTTATTCTTCATGCCTTACATGAAAGAAAAGTTTGCCTCTAACTTTAGCTTTGGCTGGTATTGAAATGCAAACCTGGCAACCCTGCACATGGGTCATAACTGTTGCTTTTGAATCTGAGCTGCATGTAGGGTTATTATTATTATTATTATTATTATTAACATGTATTTATATAGCTCCAACATATTGCGTAGCACTGTTAAGTAAATGTGATTATACAACTAAATCACATGAATTATATACAATGCCACGGGCCCGGTTTTGACCCAGACAGCCTGGTTCTTTTGAAGGGCTGCCCAGGTCAAAATTGCTTGCCCAGTTTTCCCAATTAGGAAAACTGGACAAGATTTCCTTTAATTTATGCGGCAACTGGCTAATTCCCAATTGCCACATTGTAGCCGCCCATGACTTCACTGCCCCACCCCCACTGCATCACAGCCCCGTCCCCTGCCCGGAATCCATGGGCTGAAAAAGTGGCAACCCTAGCTGCATGCTGAGGATCAATTGCAAACTCACTGAACAGTTATGTACCATGTGGCCCTCCTTCAAGTCGCTGACTAACTCAGAGTTAGACCGATGAAAAGCAGGAGTGCATGTGTTACACATCCAGTCACTTCCAGCCTTTATACATTACATTGTTGGCTAACTAACTATATTAGAAACATTTTTTTTTATTTTATCTATTTACCCAGTTTTTATTTCTGCACTGAACTGTTCCTTTAAAGAGCCCCTTTTTCACTGTTTGGGGACTTTTATTCTTTTATTTCTTATCCCAACCCATAACTGAATATTTGTTAGTATATTTTGATTATATTCTCTTGGAGCATGTAAAGAAGGCTTGCTGCCTAAATTGTTAGAGAGCAATTGCTTAACGGTTCTCCTAGCATTCTTGCCACTCCGTTTGACTCAAGAAATGAATCATATCTGTTGGCAGGAGAATGCAAATAAAAGGCCAAGCTGCCATGTTTACAGCTAGACAACTTCCTAGGAAAGCTTTAATGTATATTTGAGAAGCTTCTGTTCCCAGAGGGTGATTTCCAAAATCTCTCATCAGAGCACAATAAAACAGGTATATATTTAACATGGATATTAATGTGCTCACACTGAAGGCATATGGACTGAGAAGATTAATGCTGAGCATGTGCAGTTGACACACTCCTGGCACTACAGGCAGGCCTGGATTTGTGGAAAGGCCACAAGGGAATCAGGATTTTCGGGGGCGGCATGCTGTCCAACCACACCCACATTGGGTCAGAAACACTGGCGATGCGCAGAAGATAAAATCGTTTTTTAAATTTCCTGTGCGCCAATCTCCATTGCTCTGGTCCCGATGATGACAATTTGTGCTAATACAAGGGGGGGGGGCTACGGACGTCAGCGTGCCTGGGGTGCCCACTATGTAAATCTGGCCCTGACTACAGGAACTGCTGCTGTCTGCCCTAAGTGGTCACCTGATTTAAGTCTGTAATTGCTTGTATGGGCACCTGGGTGTCAAACATTTTTTATCTTAAAGGGGTGGTTCACCATTAAGTAAACTTTTAGCATGTTATACAATGGCTAATTATAAGCAACATTTCAATTGGTCTTCATTCTTTTATTTTTTTGCCTTCTTCTGATTCTTTAAAGCTTTGAAATGGGGGTCACTGACCCCATCTATAAAACAAATACTCTGTAAGGCTAGACATTGTTATTGCTCCTTTTTTATTCAGGTCTCTCCTATTCATATTCCATTCTCTTATTCAAATCAGTGCATGGTTGCTAGGGTAATTTGGACCCTAGCAACCATGTGGCTGAAATTGCATACTGGGGAGCTGCTAAATAACTCGAAAACCACAAATAAAATAAAAAAATTAAACCCAATTGCAGATTGTCTCAGAATACCACTCTACATCATACTAAATGTTAATTCAAAGGTGAACCTACCCTTTTAAGAAACATTTTGTTATTTATATATGTTGTGGATTGTAATAGTTCTGCTTTTTGGTTAAATATGGATACACAATAGTACAGCTAAAACAGATGCATAAAATGCTGTAGGAATCTACATCTTCATTTCAGGTCCCCACACTTGCCAACGGCGCTTTGAAGACATATAAAATTGCTTCCATATGAATTCTGCAAAAATAACAGGTCACTGAAATGAAGACTCGCATCTGTAGCTTTTTGCTATAATTATGCAGTATTATGTTAAAGGAACAGTTCAGTGTAAAAATAAAAACTGGATAAATAGGCTGTGCAAAATAAATGTTTCTAACATGGTTAGTAAGGAAAAAATGTATAAAGGCTGTAGTGACTAGATGTCTCTCTAGTCACTACAGCCTTTATACATTTTTTTTTTTTTTTTCCTTACTAACTATGTCAGAAAAAGTTCTGACAACATCACAAGGCAAGCCCTTGAGTGGAACCCACAAGGGAAAAGAAAAGTTGGCCGGCCAAGACGGACATGGAGGAGGTGCATGGAGGCTGAAATGAAGGCAGCCGGATGGACATGGGCTCAGCTGAAGAAGAAGAAGAAGAACCGAGTTCGTTGGAGGAGTGTCGTTGAGGCCCTATGCTCCCCGCTGGAGCAAACGGACTTAGAGAGAGAGACTAGATGTCTAAATTAATAGCCAGAATCCAACTTCCTGCTTTTCAGCTCTCTAACTCTTCAGTTAGTCAGCGACTTGAAGGGGGGCAACATGGGACATAACTGTCCAGTGAGTTTGCAATTGATCCTCCGCATGCAGCTCAGATTCAAAATAAACAGTTGTGGCCTATGTGCCCCCCCCTCAAGTCTCTGAATGGTTACTACTTGGTCACCAGGGTAACCAGTCAGTGGAAACCAAGAGACACCCAGTCACTCCAGCCTTTATATACATTACATTTTTGCCTAACTATATATATATATTAGAAACATTTTTTTTATTTTGCACAGCCTATCGATTTACCCAGTTTTAGATCCTTTAAAGGGATTGTTCACCTTCCAACTTTTTTTAGTTCAGTTGGTGTCATTGTTCACCAGAAATAGACTTTTTCAAATGACTTTCTATTTTCTATGTGTGACTGTTTTACTAATATTGAAGTGTAAAATGTAATTTTTTTCACTTTCTAAAGCAGCTCTGGGAGGGAGGTCGCCGACCCTGTAAACCGTTCATTTAGTTGACACATTTGTTATCTTTGTCCCTGCTGAGTAGAATCCCTGTTTCATTAAAGGCTTTTAGAATTGATACAATAGTTGCTGCTGAAAAATCAATTAACTCAATGTTGCAAAATTGTTGAGTCTGCACCTGAATTGCTGAGCTGCCAGACTCAAACACCAGAGACAGGGACATTCAACTTTAAACTTAGGTTTTGGAAAAACGGTAAATAAAAAAAAATAAAAAAAAATGGAAGGTAATTGGAAAAAAAAAACTTTAAACTTTCTGGGAAACAATCTGAAAACAACTGAACTGAAAAAAGTGTTTAGAAGGTGAACAACCCCTTTAAAGCAATTTGTATTTCAGCTATAGGTTAATTTTTCAAGGAGGGTAGTTCACTTTTAATGAAGTCCTTTTATAGTTCCTTTTTTTTTTTTTTTCTCCTGTGATTTCCTGTAATCACCTAAAAAAAAAAAAAAAAAAAAAAAAAAAAAAAAAAAAAAAAAAAAATATTGGACCGATGTATAAGTGGAGATTGTTGTGCAATGGCAATGAACCATTTAAACCCAGTTTGAGTGGATTTGCTATTTTGGTCTGTGTGAAATCAGTTTGAAGTGCACGTAAGTTGCCTACAAACATTCAGAATGAAAAGACAACTGTTGGCTTCTACAAGAACTGTGCCAATATGCCTGTATATACATCAAACCTGTTTCAGTATATGTATGTATGTAAATTTTCTTTTCTCCCCCTGCAGCAAGCGCTAGGTCATGGAGCCCGCAGATACCACATTTCATCCGTCCTGTGCCAGAGGGCCAAGGTGGCTATGAGCCACTTTGAGGCCAATGAGTATATCAACTATGAGAAGCTGGATAAAAACATCAACATAGTACGCAAGCGGTAAGAATACTCTCCACAGTCACCTTGCCGTGCTCAAATGTTTTTTTCTTCAAAATGTTTCTCTTTAGCTAGCAGGTAGTTACCACACTTATCCTCTTTGTGTCAAAAATATTCCCCTACATTCCTATATACTATGATTATTTGTATGACAGAAAGATGGGTCCTCTGTTTTACAAAAAGTACTAAGCGGGAAAAATTTCGAATTCTCAATTCTTTGTGAATTCCACAGTTAGGGTTTTCTGACTCTTGTTTAAGGCCCCTTTAGAGGTGTAATATTTGGTCTGCTACCCCCTTAGCCTATGACAAAGTTACAGATAAATGCATGCTATTCTCCTTGTTAATCAGCGGCAGTAACAAGAATATCTAGGTCAGCAAATAAGCAATATCCCAATAACTTACCTTTAAGCTGGGCTTAAAGTATGAAGGAAAGCATCTGGGCAATCTTTTTCAAATTTGGGAACCTTAGATCTACAGCATCACAATTATTTAGCCTATTTCACAGTGGTATAGGGAATAGGGCTCTTTTTATTATTTTCTTTTCCGTTCTTAGTTTGGACCGCCCCCTGACTTTGTCTGAAAAGATAGTATACGGCCATATTGATGATCCAGTAACCCAAGAAATTGTACGTGGGAAGACTTACCTCCGCTTGCGGCCAGACAGAGTGGCTATGCAAGATGCCACAGCCCAAATGGCCATGCTTCAGTTCATTAGCAGTGGATTGCCCAAAGTAGCTGTTCCTTCCACCATCCACTGTGACCACTTGATTGAGGCTCAGCTTGGGGGAGATAAAGATCTTAAAAGAGCTAAGGTAAAGTGGCAGAACTAAAAACCCTAGTTTTTCCCCTAACTGAGGTATGCTAGATATTGTATTTTGATGGTAAATTGCCTGGTTTTTGCTCTTTTATGTCATGCTGTGTGAGAGACATGAGGTCTAGCATCCTGCCCCATACTGGAAAACAATGCAGCCAAACAAAGTTGCTTCTCACAGTAACACACCATTTAGAACTCCTTAAAGTGCATGTAAAGGCAAAAAAATAAGATCCCATTTTTACTTTCTTTAATGAAAAAGAAACCTATCTCCAATATACTATAATTAAAAAATGTGTACTGTTTTTATAAGAAACCTGACTGTTTGCAGTGAAATTTTCCCTTCATTTACTGCTGTGGATAGGAATTGTCAGATGGTCCCTAACTGCTGAGCAGGGAAGCAGTCATACTTATGAACAGCAGGGGGAGCCCCCGCCTTACTTCCCAGCCATGCAGAACTCAAGCAGCTTTGTTTATGATGATCCCTAAGCAGTCCTTAGTCTTGCAAAGATGTTTAACAAGATGGTGACCCCCTGCAGCCAACTTTGAAAGCATAAATCATTTGTTTGATTAGGCTTGTGGTGCAGTAAGTTCATGTTTATATTTAGTATACAAAATACAGAATTTCTAGCCTTTTTCTATTTTAGACTTTACATGCCCTTTAAGATGTATGACACAGTGCAAATTGCAGGTGTTATGTTGCCATGGTGCTTCATAGCTTGTCAAAATAATTGCAATCCTACCCTATTAATAATTTATTTATTTTTTTAAAGATTTTCTTTATTAACTTTTTCACAATTTATAGGTTAAAGATAGAAGAAAGTAAGCTAAAGAAGATACAAAGAAAAGAAAGATGGGTTTACCCAGATCACAATCTCATTTAAAGTGTAAATTTTGGCAATCTAACAGTGTTTACCCTATTCATTTTAATAGCGATATGGGCAGACATTTGTTGCCGCTTAGCACTCGTGGGTCTGTTAGGGTTCCCCAACTTTTTTTTTTTTTTTTTTACTCCTGAGCCACATTCAAATGTAAAAGGATTTGGAAAGCAACATGAGCATGAAAAAAAAATCCCGGGGATGCCAAAATAAAAGCTACGATTGGCTATTTGGTAGATTCTATGTGGATTGACGTTTTGGCCATAAATGTGGCCAAAACTTGACTGCAGGCCAGGAATTGAAAATTAACCACCTGCTTTGAGCCCACTGTGAGCAACATTCAAGGGATTGCTGAGCAACATGTTGGAGATCACTGCTCTAGATAATTGCCATTGAAATGAATAGATAGTGATACAGATTCCTTTGTACACTGAGATTTTATTTGCCTGAATGACAGGACAGCCATTGTGACCATTCCTGTTATATTTAATTTGTATAGTTATGTGTCGCCAAAATGTTGCATGCCTACCATTCTCCTTTTGAATTCTGATACCTGTGTAAAGAATCCACAGTGCTTTACACACACACCCACACACCCACACACACAAATCTATATTATGATATGTATATTCTCTGACCTGTATTTGCCTTGATTTTTTATAAGGATATCAACGAGGAGGTGTACAACTTTTTGGCAACTGCTGCAGCCAAGTATGGAGTTGGTTTTTGGAAACCAGGCTCTGGAATCATCCATCAGGTATTTATCATTCATCTAACTTCTCTTTGCCCATCTCTGTGTGCGTCTATGAAAAAAGTTGATGGGTTTTGTTTTGTCTTTTGAAAACTAGTCGCTAGTATAAAGACACAAGATATTTCTTACTCTGAAAAAACCCATAATTCATTGTTTCAGCTCTTTTGATGGTAAATTAAATAAAATGGAGACCCAAAGCCAACCCTAAGCACACACAATCCTTGCAAAAAATCTTGCTTTAATTATCCAGTAAGCTGTGTGATCTTCCTCCTCCTTGTTAGTATTGTAACTCAAGGTCACCTCTTAGACAGCAGCATGACAGGAGTAGCAGGTTAAACCTCTTATTTACCCAGAAGGTGCTTGTACTGCTAGTAGTTCTAAATATGTTTTGCCAACTTGGGGGAAGTAGATTAGTGCTGAAGGAAATATTTCCATAAACAAAACCCACAGGTTTATGAGTTTATTTTTTATGAGCCCAGACTTGTCCCAGGGGGTCCTCTGTTGTCTACTTGATAACATTACAAAATGTTCCAAAAAATATATTGAGGCTTTTAATTCTGCATTTTCCTTTAAAAACTCTGAAACTTTTCAGGCATCAAGCAATGGGTTAAAAGGTCCGTCCCAAGGCCAGGGGTGTAAAACACAGCTCTTTATCTGTCTTGGAACTGCAGCTTCCAGTATATGCTGACAGGAGTCCAAATGCCTGGCCTAGAGGTGTTGCTGTGCTCCATCCACAAACTCATCTAGTGGAACTTTCACTACCTGTATTTGTGGATGTTTAATGAATTAATTGTGCCTAAATTGTTTACAGGCTACAATGCTTCATAAAAGTACTTCTAAACTATGAATAAAAGTGTATTGATGTTCAGTCACTCAGCTGAATGTATTCCGAGGATTGGAAATGTAAGAGTAATGTAAGTGTAATACGTTTAGTAGCCCTTAATAGCCTGAACTTTCGAATTCCTATTGAATATAGCCATATTAATCAATGAACCATTATTCTAAACTCTCCATGACCAGAAAACTTTTAAAGTGTTTGTTTGATGGGCTAACTTGTACCCATCTTGAAAAGAAAATGCTATATGGAAATATGTTACAAGGTGGTGTAGTTATTCTGCTTATGTGCCATGTTATATAGCAATAGCGAAAGATATATATATATATCTCTATCTCTATCTATCTCTCTATCTCTATCTATCTCTCTATCTATCTCTCTATCTCTATCTATCTCTATCTATCTCTCTCTCTATCTATCTATCTATCTATCTATCTATCTATCTCTCTCTCTATCTATCTATCTATCTATCTATCTATCTCTCTCTCTCTATCTCTCTCTATCTATCTATCTCTCTCTATCTCTAATTTTTAGAAATTACTAAATCTGTGTTGCCTGCAAAGTCAAGAGTTTTTTTTCTTTATCATGGTAATATATGTTCTGGAATAAACTATATGTACTGGTCTTTGTATTGTCACAATTACAAATTAGTACACCTGAAAAGCCTAAGAATAAAATATACTTTATTTTCCTTTGATAGATCATTTTGGAAAACTATGCTTTCCCTGGAGTACTCTTGATTGGAACAGATTCCCACACTCCAAATGGTGGAGGGTTGGGGGGAATCTGCATTGGTGTGGGTGGTGCCGATGCTGTGGATGTTATGGCTGGCATTCCTTGGGAACTGAAGTGTCCAAAGGTAAGTGTAATTCTACCAAATGTTCCTTTAAGGTTTTTCTTCTCCCCCCCTTACTTAAACAGTAAACCTGTGAATGGTAAAAGTAGTGGCAGGAAATACTAAACATGACCTTCCTCTGCCAGACTATGGTATCAAAGTTCTTGCAGACTTATTGCATAACCGTACCTTTAATAGTTATGACCAAATGAAACCGGACAAAAACCTGAAAACTCACCTACTCCTACTAGATGCATTTTATCAATTCCAACACCTGCAGCTGAACTATATACCACCTGGGGTGGATAGTATCCTTTAGGCCATCGACCAGGGCAAGATGGTGACTAGGATATACCGGAGTCTAATTGCGATGTAACCACCCCCTTCCAAGCCTCCTTTAAAAAATGGACCGCAACTGTGCCTAGCCTGGGATGAGGCTACGACTAAAGCATATGACTACCTCTTCATTCAGAGATAGATTTATACAGTCTATAAAATTTTGCATCAACTATACTACTCACCTGAAAGATTAGCCAAATTTCAACAAGAGAACCAGATAACCTGCCCAAGATACCAGGAACCTAGAACCTCATTACTTCAAATAATATGATCATGCCCCAGCATTCCATACTTTTGGGGGGAAATTGTGCGTGAACTCCACATAACCCCCCCATAGCTCTCCCATAACAATCGGAGAGCTATGTTTCAAACCTTCCTATATTATGTACGGAAATTGATAGTCAGGAAGTGGCTCTCTAACATCACCAACCTTTAAGGAATGGAGGGAAACCGTAGCAACAGCACTACCTCATATTACACTTGCCTATTGGTCCAGAATGGATGTAAGGTAGCAGAAGCCATAAACCCTTAACACTTCACTGAGTTTAGTATGCGACTAAACAAACTGTGAATGTCACTTTACCTTGACCCCGAACTCATGCTTTTATGACCAGTGTACCATGCTACCTCCTTAATCTGTACACCATGATGTGTAATTGTAATATGTAATAGCATTGACTATTTTTCCTGTTATTGTTCAATTGTCTAAAGCCTAAAAAAAAAAAAAAAAAGCCATTCCACACTGCTCATTGTTTTGTTTTAGGTTATTGGTGTGAAGCTGACAGGGCAGTTATCTGGCTGGACCTCTCCCAAAGATGTAATTCTAAAGGTGGCCGGAGTCCTAACAGTTAAAGGGGGCACAGGAGCCATTGTAGAATACCATGGGCCTGGTGTCGACTCTATTTCCTGTACAGGAATGGCCACCATCTGCAACATGGGAGCAGAGATTGGAGCCACAACATCGGTGTTTCCTTACAACCACCGTATGAAAACGTATCTAGACAAAACTGGCCGATCAGGTATGTAGACTCATGAAAGGGATTGTTCACCTTCCAAACCCTTTTTTCAGTTCAGTGGTTTTCAGATTGTTCACAAAAAAAAGACTTTTTTTAATTGTTTCCAATTTTTTACGGGTTTCCTAAAATTAAAGTTTAATGTTCGTGTCTCTAGTATTCCAGTCTGGCAGCTCAATGATCCAGGAGCAAATTCTGAACCGTTTCAATTTGCTATATTTAGTTGATACAGTATTTTTGGAATATTAGCACATACTGTATTAATTGTAACAGCTACCTTTAATGAAACCCAGGGATTCTGCTCAGCAGGGACAAAGATAACAAAGGTATTTACTAAATGTATCAATTTAAATGGTTAAAGACCCCCCCCCCCCAGCTGCTTTAGAAGGTGAAAAATTACACTTTACACTTTTTCAATATTAGAAAACTGGTCACAAATCGAAAATAGAAAGTAATTGGAAAAAGTATTTCTGGTGAAATGCCTGAAGCCAACTGAAATGAAACAAAAGTGTTTGACCAACCCTTTAACACGATTAACATCATTACCAGATGCGGATATCCCATGAAACAACATGTTACTAATGTGTCTACTGACTCTACTGTCCCTTCCAATACACACTGCTATTTTCTTTACTTTTTTTTTTTTTTTTTTTTTGTTTCTCCAGAGATTGCATCTTTAACAGATGAGTTTAAGAGCCATTTGGTACCTGATGAGGGTTGTGAATATGATCAGCTAATTGAAATCAACCTTGACGAGGTAAGATAATGTAATTTAAAATTATGGATTAAATTAACTAGACACCCCTCCAGTTTCTGAGTTTGATATGAAAGTCCTTTTTATATAAAACCATTTGCATATTCATGGTATGTGCACAACTGAAGAAAATACTGTTTCATCATAGAAGGTGACTTATTGGGATTATATAGAAGTACGTATTATTGATGCAGTGGAGAAATGCGTGCTTGCCTGAATGATACTCTGTTATAGATAAATACTTCTATTTCTAGTGTAACGTATTGTGCTTTCTCCATATATTTTTAGTGTAATGTATGCAGGTATTGTGCTTTCTCCATACATGTATCTAAGATACATCTTGCATATTTAAAACTTGTCTCTCTTAGCTCAAGCCACACATCAATGGTCCTTTCACACCAGATTTGGCTAATCCTGTGTCCGAGGTTGGGGCTGTGGCAGAACAGAAAGGCTGGCCACTGGATATCAGAGTTGGTAGGTTGTACAGAAAATCGAATGGTGTATAACTTATAATAATTATTAGTGTGGAAGTTTCTGTGTGTGTGTTTTTAACCCTTTATCAATCAATTGTATTTTTATAGTGGTAGTAGTTGGACATGTGTAGACTAAAACTGTTCTTTTGGGGGAGGCAGTCAAATGACTCGCGTTGTTAATTGCTGCTTTAAGATAATGTAGACGAGTGACTACATGGACCTCAATACCTCTATCGCACCACTAGAGATAACACTCCAGCAATAAAATAACTTTCCTTCCCTTATTGATGCCTTGAACGTCCAGCATTGACCCTAGGGTTGCTACACACATGGAATACATAACCTACTTAGCAATTCATTTAGATTCATTCTGCAGAATGAACTGATCTATGTGCAGCCATGCATCTAAATTAGTTGCTAATTAGCCATGCACACTGTGGATTCCATATGTGTTCAATTTTAAAAGGGTGAGATGGCAACCCCAAATGACCCTTCCCCCCCCCCATGGGCATGTAGATACTTCACTAAATTGCTTTGTGCAGACAGTCTTTTCTTTCATGTACAGTGGCCCTTTTATGACTCTCGTTTTCCTAATATTTTTCAGGTCTGATTGGCAGCTGCACAAACTCTAGCTATGAAGATATGGGGAGGGCAGCTGCTGTTGCCAAACAAGCTCTGGCTCATGGATTGAAGTGCAAGTCACTATTTACAATCACTCCAGGTTCTGAACAGATCCGGGCCACCATAGAGAGAGACGGTTATGTAAGTGCAGCCTGTATGGTTTGCATGACTTCTGCTTAGCTTTCACTAGTGCTCTTACTAAACGCTATATACGTATTTTTTGGGTTCAGGCAGTAGTTTTGCTCTAAAGTAGGGTATTTGCCTACTGCTTTTTGCAGGTTAGTAACACTAGGGAATGCTTTTGCCCTATGTGCATTTATATATAGGAGTCTGTTTATTATTGTGTACAAAAAAAAAAGGCTTATCTGAACTGCCATTACTATGTAAAATCCTGCGTGTTAATTGATGAACGCATGACATTACCATGGTTTATTACTATATAATATACATGATATTTATGGCATTTTTGTATATTTATTGCATAAATTTGCAGCAAGTTGGTGCAAAAAACAGACTCCTATCAAATACAGGAATTACTGTGTAAACTGTGTTCCCTTTACTGGTTGCTTACAGGGATCTTGATGGCATAATGATATGGAGAAATACACAGCTTTATAAATGCACTGTATTTTGCACCATTTTTTTTATATGCAGCTTTATAAATAGACACCATAACGTCTTCTCTTGTCTATAAAATCTGCACCCTCCGCAACACAACCACCTGCCAACCACTCCCCCCCCCCCCCTTACACAGCTCATTATATATTTGCACTAAATCCTTATTACTAGGGATGTACCAAATCCAGGATTCAGTTCGGGATTCGGCCAGGATATCCAAATAAGGGATGGTGAGGGAAATCGTGTGACTTTTTGACACAAAACAATAAAGTAAAAAAATGTTTTCCCCCTTCCCTAATTTGCATATTTGTAAAAGATTTTGGGGGTTTGGCTGAATCCAAAATAGTGGGTCCGGTGCCTTTTTTAAAACTCCCATGAACTTGAAATTCGACCAATCAAAATGTATTGAAAAAATCTAATTTTCTAAACTCTGGTGCATAGGTTTGACCTGAAAACTCGAATCGAATTTGATTCAAGTTTTAAAAACTCTATTCTATGTCAGGAATGCTGCAAACTACTCTAAATTGATCCCAGGACGTCTCCCATTGACTTAAACAGCAATTCGACAAGTTTTAGGTGGTGAGTAGTCAAATTAGAGTTCTTAAACGGCCAGAGTATGATAAATATCGAATTAGAATTTTTCAAAAATCGCAAATCGAATTTTAACAATTCCCTAGTCTAATTTGACAGTTTTGGCCATAAAAAAACTCGAAACATTTTGAATCTCAAATAGAATTTTCAATTCAACCCTTGATAAGTCTGCCCTTTATGTTGAATATAAGTGCATTTATTGCAGATGAGGCATTGCGCAAAACCACCTCATAGCTGTGCCCCCTTAACATTAATCTGGCAAATAATGCATCTGTTCCTAAGCATTAAAGTACCTGCAGGGAAGTCCTCTTCATAACTGCCTCTCCTGGGTTACTTACAAGTTGAAGCTTAATAAGTGGCTTATGCTGAGGATACTCTTCTGTGCTGTCACCTTCTGAGTTGTTCTTCCTTGCATTTGATAGGCTGCAGTCTTACGTGATGTGGGAGGTGTGGTGCTTGCGAATGCCTGTGGACCTTGCATTGGGCAGTGGGACAGGTATGTACATACATTGCTTCTTTCTTGATATAATTATTGTATCCATATTGGCTATATAGAAGTTTCTCTTTGTTAAAAAATATACATTCTGTGTAGGAGAGTTTTTCATGCCTAACAAATGTGTACAATCTGCATTTTAGGAAAGACATTAAGAAAGGAGAGAAGAACACAATAGTCACATCCTATAACAGGAATTTCACAGGAAGAAATGACGCGAACCCTGAAACTCATGCCTTTGTAACATCACCAGAGGTGTGTAATGGTTTGTATTCACTGCGATCCATTAGTAATTCTAGAATTCATATAAAGGGTGCTTGTCCTTAAAGCATAAAGTGAGCCTGTGATTATAACATTTTTTACTTTCCTTGTCCATAAATACAATAAATAGTTCATTGCCTGAATGCTGCTTATGAAAGTGCAGTTCCTCCACATGTAGCACATGTAGTTCTGAAGTTATTTGACGACAAGGAGGCTGTCGAAGGGACAGCAGAAAAGTGATCTTTATAATGTTAGTGGAGGTCAGCCTCTAAAGCAGGGGTGTCCAAACTTTTTGCAACGAGGGCCAGATCTGGTGAGGTGAAAATATGTGGGGGCCGAGCATTCAGCCTGACATTCTTTGAACCATTAACATCATTTAATAAAACTATATTTTGCCTCCTTAAACAGCTTGCCAGGAATCCTTAAACCTTGGCAGTCCGATACGGTAAAACTACAACTCTCAAAACGTCAGTCGTGCAATAGAGCAAGTTCTCTCTATTGAGCTAGGCTAAGATAGAACCGATATCTCCCCATTCTCGCAATCTAGAATAGCTTCCTGAGAGAATACCCCAATCCCCAGCGATCCCAGCTCCCCGCTGTATTTCCCTGTCCCTATGTGCCGCCGGTCTATTCCTTACCGAAAGATACTAGTGCAAAACACCGACATGGCAACAGCTGTGCGAAGAACTGAAAGCACTTTACGGAGTGCGACAAGAACCATAATACCTAAAGTTTCGTAGTGAGCGGAGCGGAACGTCACCACTGAGGCGAGAGTACTAGCCAGGGGCTGGGCTATGGAGACCTAAATTAACTAATTAGCTGACCCTTGTTTGATTGCATAATGGGGCCAAGGGACACGCATTAAGGAGTGTCCTACCCACCTCCCTCCCCTTCATCCAATACAGGGCCGACCATTATCTTCCGTGTTAATCTGCCTCTTCTAATCTACAGTCAGGTTTCATGTGCTGGCCATGTTCTGTATATTTTTGCAATTTGCGCCGGGCCAATTAAAAATGGATCGCGGGCCGCATTTGGCCCGCGGGCCGTAGTTTGGACACCCCTGCTCTAAAGTCTGACCAAAGAATTGGAATATGGTGGTACAGGTATGGGATCCGGAAACCAGTTATCCAGAAAGCTCCGAATTACGCAATGGCTGTCTTCCATAGACTCCACTTTATCCAAATAATCCAAGTTTCAAAAAATTATTTATTGGAAGCAAAACCAACCTAGTTGGTTGATTTAATGTCTACATGATTTATAATGTAGACTTAAGGTATGAAGATCCAAATTGTGGAAAGATCTGTTATCCGGAAAGCCGCAGAGTCTTCTGGATAACCGGTTCCATACCTTTTCCCGGAAAAAAAAACAAAAACTGACTGTCTTAAGACACTGTTGCATTTGGGCACAGTGGCAAATACTAGGCTTAAATAAAACATCTGCATACTTTTGCCATAGTGCTTGTTTTGTTTTTTTCTCCTGTGGTCAGTTTATCTGCTCTTATCTTAAATTGCAAATTTGCATTTTCAATTTCCTGCTTTCATTGCACTGCCTCACCACTTGTCTATCAGAGTGTCACTGACAATCTTTCTACTTTTGCAGATAGTCACAGCTTTGTCAATCGCTGGAACATTGAAGTTTGACCCAGAGAGAGATTTCCTTACTGGTGCAGATGGGAAGAAATTCAAGTTGCAGCCTCCAGATGCAGATGAGCTCCCTAAATCTGTAACTTTTTTTTCAATTCCTTTTCTTGATCACTTCCTTTTTCCAGAATAGTAAAACTTTATTTTAAAACCATTCTTTCCTTCATTCAAGTACATTTTCAGTATAAGTATATTTTTTTAAGGTTGTCAGTATAAAGATGTTTGCCAGGATTTTCTTACAAAATTTCCAATAGTTGCAGTTTTCACAAATCACATTAGGCTGCACATGATTAGTCCCCTCAACCTACAGTGGGAGGTACTGAATTACACAGCAAGAAGTTTTTTGTTTTTTTTTCTTTTTCACAGTCTGCATTAATTTGATTATAAATAATATGCTATTCAATGTTATCATATATAAGCTAAACAGTCAGTCCCATGTCCTTCTGCAGAGTTTTGACCCTGGCCAGGACACTTATCAGCACCCGCCTATAGATGGGAGCAGCCTAAATGTAGACGTCAGCCCAACAAGTCAGCGTTTGCAACTCTTGGAGCCTTTTGATAAATGGGATGGGAAGGATCTAGAGAACATGCAGATTCTCATTAAGGTAATGTATATGTTAGAGGCCATTTATCAAAGGTCAAATTCATGTGAATTTTTTTAAATTCGATTATACTCTCAATTCAACTGGGAGGTTATTTAAGAAAAAATTCGACATGTCTAATATTTTAACGCATGGTTCCGACCTGAAAATTCTAATCATATTCATTTCGTATTTGATTTGTACGAATCAAATGTTTCTCCCGAAAAACAACCTTAAATGTCAGGAAGGCTTTAAACATCTACAAATGGCTCAGTGGACCTCTGCCATTGACTTGTACGTGAGCTCCACATGTTTTAGGTGGCGACCATTTGAATTAGGACCGTTTCCATGGTCGATAAATCTCACATTCGAATTTCCATTCAAATAGGGGGATTCTAATTCAAATGTGTGAATTTTGAAACTCGAAAATTCGAATATACTATTTGACCCTTGATGAATCTGCCCCCTAGTGTTCACTGCAAAGCAGGGAAATGTTAGTCAATTTTCAGTGGTCCAAATGTCAAGGAGTTACTGCATCCTTTCATCAGCTGAGACTGAGCAGGATTGTGTTTTAGTTAAAGTTCAACATAAAAATCACTGAAGATTGCCTGCATAGAAAATGCTCATTCTCCAAAAATGACCTTACATGATCTATAAGAGGGTGTACAAAAGAATATATCCTAGCTTTATACATTCAACATTTAAAGCCACATATTTTCCAACTCTTTGCAAACGTATAATTCTATTAAATGAATGTTTTTTCAGGTAAAAGGGAAATGTACAACTGACCACATCTCTGCAGCTGGACCTTGGTTAAAATTTAGAGGACACTTGGACAACATTTCTAACAACCTCCTTATTGGTGCCATCAACATAGAGAACAACAAAGTAAACTCTGCAAAGAACTGTGTTAACCAGGAATATGGAGCTGTTCCAGACACTGCACGGTACTACAAGGTGTGAGATTATGAACTCCGAGTGTGTAGGCTGCAACACCCAGCCGGGGCATAAATTCACTATTGCTGATACCAGTCATATAAAAAAAATAAATAATGGCAGGTGGGGATGACTACATAAATGACATGCCTCTTGTCCTGCTTTAGTAGAACCATGTTGATAGGACTCCATGTTCTGCATATAAAGAATTACTAGTCTTACTATGGTGTGCAAAGTGAGGGCTGGGGCAGAGCTGGATGGCAGGGGGAAAATATGGGGCAATGTATTTTATGCACCTGAAATGTTTATAACATTTTTTTATTTTTTTTGTAGGCACATGGAATTAAATGGGTGGTGATTGGTGATGAGAACTATGGTGAAGGGTCCAGCAGAGAGCATGCAGCCCTAGAACCACGGCACTTAGGAGGCAGAGCTATTATTACAAAAAGCTTTGCCAGGATTCATGGTGAGTTACATCACTATAAAAACTGCTCTTCATTTTTGTGATCTCCAGGATTGGTACTACCTTGGAAGGGAACTAGAGTTCAGCACATATTCCTTGTAAGACTAGTGCTTATATTTCACCGCAGATGTGCTTGTATCAGTAAGCCGAGAGGGTGAAACAGAACTGTGCATAGCCTCTCTCATATGCTGCTTGTGTACCTTGGTGCTTCTGTCATTTGATTTTTTTTTTTTTAAATAGAAAATGGTACTGTTCTGACTCGGAAGGTAAAACTTATGCAAGCAGAACACCATGCATAGTCTTTCAGCAGAAGTTATTGGTTATTATGCAACAGTGGGGTGTTCCTGTTGCCACTTGTGGGAATGCTAGGAAGACTTTCAGTACAGAACAGATAATCATTTAATTTTTAGCAATCCACTCCATCTCAGGTAGCCCTACAGTGTTAGGGGTTTTGAACCTATTTTTTTTTTTCCCCCTAGAAACAAATCTGAAGAAGCAGGGGCTTCTGCCTTTAACCTTCTCAGACCCAGCTGACTACGATAAAATTCATCCAGAGGACAAGATCACACTTGCTGGGCTCAAAGATTTGGCACCTGGAAAGGTAACAGGAGTAAAATCTGAAGTTTCAACAACTGCTGTTGCAATTGTCTTTTATCATTTGTGGTTTTGAGTTCTTTAGCTTTTTATTCAGCAGCTCTCCAGTTTTCAGTTTCAGCAATCTGTTTGCTACGGTCCAAATTACCCTAGCAACCATGCACTGATCTAACTAAGAAACTGGAATATGAATAAGATTGTATAAATAGAAAAAAAAGAGTAATAAAAAGTAGCAATAACATGTGTAGTCTTACAGAACCTTTGGTTTTAGATGGAGGTTAGTGACCCACATTTGAAAGCTGGAAAGAGTTAGAAAGAAGAAGCAAATTAAAAAAACAAAAAAAGACTAATATAAAAGTCGCTTAGAATTAGCCATTCTATAACGTACTAAAAGGTAACTTAAAGGTGAACCACCAATTTAATATATGAATTAAAAAGAAAAACTTGCATCAAGAATACATTAGGGGGCACATTTACAAAGCTAGAGTGAAGGATTCGAATTAAAAAAAGTTCGAATTTCGAAGTGTTTTTTTGGCTACTTCGACCATCGAATGGGCTACTTCGACCTTCGACTACGACTTCGACTACGAATCGAACGATTCGAACTAAAAATCGTTTGACTATTCGACCATTCGACCCCCTAGTTCGGCAGCTTAAAGCTACCGAACTCAATGTTAGCCTATGGGGAAGGTCCCCATAGGCTTGCCTGTGTTTTTTTGATCGAAGGATATTCCTTCGATCGTTGGATTAAAATCCTTCGAATCGTTCGATTCGAAGGATTTAATCGATCGATCGAACGAATAATCCTTCGATCGTTCGATCGTAGGATTAGCGCTAAATCGTTCGACTTCGATATTCGAAGTGGAACGATTTTAGTTCCTAGTCGAATATCGAGGGTTAATTAACCCTTGATATTCGACCCTTAGTAAATCTGCCCCTAGATGTAGTGATGACCGAAATTTTCCACCAGGTTAGCCACGAAAAGATGCCCATAGATTCCAATGGGTGAAAAAAAAAAAATTGTCACCCATAGACTCCAATGCATTTGGCGGATTTTTTTTGCCATCTAACAAATTTTCTGTGAAGCGAA
Organism: Xenopus laevis; assembly: GCF_017654675.1. Lineage (NCBI taxonomy): Eukaryota > Metazoa > Chordata > Amphibia > Anura > Pipidae > Xenopus > Xenopus laevis. The sequence continues at coordinate 100,658,394 of NC_054378.1, forward strand.
AAGAGTCCGTTTTGCCAATCACTACGTAGATGTTTCCACACAGTAACTTCTTGGCCGTGTCCATACAGTAATTTATGTAGACCAATGCCTTCCCTTTTAATCTTCTGTTAGAACTTTTATTAAATTGCTTATTTTTGAACTACTTCTAGCCAGTAAAGTGCATCATCACACATCAAAATGGCAGCCAAGAAACCATCATCCTTAACCACACCTTCAACGAGACCCAGCTCCAGTGGTTCCAAGCCGGCAGCGCCCTCAACCGCATGAAAGAACTTCAGAAATGAGGAGCCAGTCGTCACTTCATTGCTTTTCATTGTCCCCTTAGAACATTTATGCACAGATGCAGCTACGTACCAATCAATTCTTTGACTAGAGCACTTGCATAACACTGGATTTTCCCGGCTGTGGTTTTTTTTTTTTTTTTTTTTTTTTTTTTTTTTTACTGCAGAATTGGCAAATGCCAATTGATTTTTTTTTTTTAAAACCAAACAATCCAGTAACACGCACTTCTTACATTGTGCCCAATTAAATTTTTTGTATTATTGCAGTGTCCTGTAGATGTGAGGGGATTCTTATGGTAACGGTGCTTTCCATTGTTGGGAAGATATTCAAATGAACTAACGCTGCATAAAAGAAATTATATATTTTATTTCTCAGCTGACGTCAAAATAAAACTAATGTGATCAGAGGACACTTTGCTGTGTGATTTAATTCATACCTTATCTCCTCTGAGCTTTTCCTCCTATACTTTTGTTGTCTTAAGTTTAGAGGTACAGGTATAGGATCCCATTATCCAGGAAGCTCCAAAATTACAGGTAGGCCTTCTCCCATAGACAACATTTTAATTCAAATTGAATTATAACCGTACAATTTACTTAATCCTTGCTAAAACATAATTGACCCTTACTGGAGATAAAACACTCCAATTAGGTTTAATTAAGTCCCATACTTGTATTATTACCTTGCTTAAAGGAGAACTAAACTCGCCTCCCTTAAACTTCCAGGCATTGCCCCTCCTCCCCACGATGTGCTTTAGTGTAAAGTAGTAAACTTTTTTTTTATTTATTTTTTTTTACACTGAAGCAAATAACTGCGAGGGGGAAATGCGTGAAAGTTTTCGGTAAAGGGGGTTAGTTCTCCTTTAAAATTTATATTCTGTCTTCGCCCTTCTGTAAACAGTCGTTAAAGGGAAAATTCACCTTAAACCTATTTACTGCAGTACAGCAGTAAAGAGTGATTGAAGTTTATCAGAGCACAAGTCACATGACCAGGGGCAGCTAGGAAATTGACAAAATGTCAAGCCCCATGTCAGATTTCAAAATTGAATATAAAAAAAATCTGTTTGCTCTTTTGAGAAATGGTTTTCAGTGCAGAATTATGCTGGAGTAGCACTATTAACTGATGCGTTTTGAAAAAATGACAGGATCCCTTTAACTCTTCCTTTACTCTAGTTCTAATACTGAAGTACAATATGCAGAGTCCCTTTCAGTTCTGCAGCAGAAAATTAGGGCCTCAAAAGCGTGTCAGTGAAGACCAGAGGTGTTTCCTCTGTTAGCTGTTAAGATTATGCCAGCAGTCACCAGGGTTAACCATAATCGGACATTTACAGTTATTTTGAGTTCTGTCCAGTGTTTTATGTGAAGAGGGCTATATTTTTTATCATTTAGGGACAAAAGAATGGCAAATTTAGGAGCAGACAATGAGTGAACTTGACCAAAAGTAATCTTGCCCAACAAACATTTGTGCAAACAAGGGCCAGATATTTGTCAGGGAGGTAGGGGCACATCTGCCACGAGGCAAGGTGAAAACGACAATTTGCAGGGACAGGTTTTAAGATGCTTCCCATACAGAGAAGGGAAACCGTAGAATTGTTAGGGGCTCCCGTTGGCTTATCTTCTACAAACGCTTCCCACCTGCATTGAAATGAATTGCCAGTGATCAAACCTATGCAGTGTTTTGTCCCGAAGCTGCCTCAAGAGGAGTGATTTTTATGTTTAACTACTGGCAAATCACTTCTTTGCCGGTGGGAAAGCATTTGGAGGAAATTAGTCGCCCACAAAAGAGGCGATTTTTCACGGGTGATCTTCTCATGTGTCATTGCTCTCATATATATTCAGGGCTGCTGAGGGAGCACAATAGGGCTGATTAACAAACAAAGGTGGTTGTATAATTGACAAAAGCTTTTATTATTTTATTATTAACATGTATTTTAAGAGCGCCAAAATATTGGGCAGTGCTGTAAAATAAATGTGTTTCTACAAAGAAATCACATGAATTACATACATATAAAATACATTGTTTCATACATAATAAACAGTACCAGTAAAAAAGGCGAGGAAGGACCTGTTCAAAAGAGCTTACAATCTTAAAGGGAAGGGAATGAGACACAATTTGCACTAGACAGTTGAAAACAAACTGCTGATTGCTTGCTATTGGCTTCTACCATGAGCATTTTAGCACCTGTTTGTAAATCAGCTCCAGTATGATGTGTAAATACTGGACTAACGTGGGAGTGAAATAGCTACGAGATCAACAGTTATCAGAAATACAATTATTTGTTAGAAAATGATCCTATGCCAAAGTGCGCACAGCGTGAGTCTGAGTCAGGTTAGTTTGTTCAGACAGGCACCCAAATGCATATTTGAGGCATCCTAAAGTTAACGGCTTTACAGTTTTGGAACTTGTGATCTAAATCCATTTATCAAGAAACCTTACAATACAAAATGCATGTAAATCAATTGCCTCTTGGCACTCTGCATCAGTGAGCCAATACGAACCCAAAATATAAAAATATACTAAAGTTCTAAGCTGCAAGCAATTTAAAGTACTCCAAAAATACTGGCATCAATTAGGATTGACTCATATTTGCCACATATCTTCCATGTTGTACCATATATTCTCAAATGTATCTGTGCTGCACATGTCTATACCTTTATATGGTTCCATATATTTAATGTGCTGCTGCAGTATGATATATATATATATATAATTTTTTTTTTTTTTAAATATTTTTTATTTTCATGAGAAAAGAAGACAAAAAATACACAGACATGGTGCCCAGCTCGCAGGGTGAAAATGCAAAGATAATGTTCAGTATTAGTATGATATATTTTTATTGTCCAACCTTAGCATGTATGGGCTTTACTTACTTTGCAGGGTACTCAAATACAGCCCTTCATCTCCAGCTTTCCCAGGAAACCATTATAATTAAAGATACCTATTTTTTGGATCTTTAAATAAAATATAAAAAATATTACATACAATGCATACTGGAAGCCAAAAGATCTATTGGGCAGTATTTATTCTGTGAAATTCTGAGAAAAGGTAATGTTTGCAAATCTTTTGAAGCACAGCGTTCACTGCATGCAACGTATGGAAAAAATTATGACCGCAATCTTTAAGCACCGCTATCATATTCTTTTTTTTTAGGTTTATCTGGTCTTGACAGCTCCACCAATCATTTAAGCTGGATAAAAGAGCACCAGGCATGAGTCAAGTTCAAAAATGTAATGCATGACAAAGGCCACGTTTTTTTTGTGTTGGAATGATTGGCTGAACCAATGGATTTATTTTTTGAGTTCAGAAGATCATTATTATACTGATTTATTTACAGTTCAGGAATAGAAAACCTGTATGATGAATTGTTTTCACCAAACATGTGCAGATGCCATGCAGGTTCCACAAAAATTCCACAGAAAGAGTATAAGAAAGGCACTTCTGGATGAATTTTTCTTCATTGGCATTTCTGAATCAGGTATGGCTGCCCTATGTCAAGAGTATAGTATTGTGCCAATGTTTAATTGGGTCCTATCAACATTTTCATGAAATTTCATAAGGTATCAGGGGCATTTTAGCCTCACATGGCTCTTTAAAGGGGCAGCAAAAAGCCACCTGTGATAGTTTTAATTTTCTTTCTTTTAATGAAATGCATCTCTTCTAGTGCAGAGAGTGCATTTGTGTTCTCTGTAATGTGCTGCTCCAGGTAAGCACAGGGGAGGGATGTGATACTGTGATGGGAGTGCCCATGTAAATGGCAGAGCTCTTCCAGCTAAATAAAACACTGCACCCTACATTTGTAAAAAAGTTTTATTTATTACATTTCAAAATCTCAGTGTAATATCTGCAGCATAAACCAAATGATGTTGCTAAAATTCAGTGCAACCAATATCTTTTTAACTAGCTTGTTCTATAACTTTTCAAGAATCTCAAGAAACAAATGATGTTTAAAGGGATTCTGTCATGATTTTTATGGTGTAGTTTTTTTTGTAGTTCTAAATTACACTGTTTACATTGCAAATAATTCAGCTCAGATTCAAAAGCAACAGATATTACCCATGTGCCCTTCTCAAGTCACTGATTGGTTACTGCCTGGTAACTCAGTGTAAACCAAGAGAGCTGAAAAGCAGGAAGTAATGTTCTGGCTTTTATGTTAGACATCCAGTCACTCCAGCCTTTATACATTACATTGTTTAAAGGTTTTTATTTTGCTTTTTTAACAAACAAACAACAAAAAAGACAAAGACGTTCACAGTCCAATTACAGCTTAGCATCAATTTGACAAAGGTACAGAATAACATAACGGGGCAAACACCATACCAATATCCTATATCAGCCTATATTACAATTTACCTTCTGGGTACCAACTATTATCCCTTCTATTGGGGTGGATGCGGACCTTCTGAATCGGGGAGTGCTACTGTTGGATTGGTGTCAACCCAAGGGGTCCAAATAATGTCAAATTTTGCAGAGGCGCCCCGTGCTACAGTTTTATGAGTGGTAAAGTTTTGTTCACCAGTGCTATCCAATCTACCAGTTTTGGCATCTCAGAACTTATCCACTTTATGGCAATCAATTTCTTTGCATAAAACAAAACACTCAATTTTATTTTTACACTGAACAATTCCTTTAAGTGCTGTTCTTATATCTACCAGGGAGCTATTACCTTGTGTAAAGCTCCTCATAGACGCGACGATTCTTCTTGCCGAACGACTGATTTTAGGGACGCCCGACCGATCCTTCGAAATTATCGTGCGGTTAGTGTGATTCGAACGATCGTACATCTTACGATTTTTCGGCCGACATCTGTCAGGAAATTGATCGGCCAGGTCAAAAAATCTGTCGGTCCCAGTGCAATCTATCTATGTTTGCAGGGCCAAGCAGGCAGCTCCCCTTTGTTTTCCTGGCAAATTGGTCTTTTTAGTTGATGGTAAATTCGTAGGATCGTACGATTGTTCTGAGAAGATCGTGGTCTCACGATCAGGATCTGATCTTTTAAAAATCTCAACATCTATGGCCAGCTTTAGGGAGCTGTTATCTGGTTACTTTCCTACTGTTTATTTGTCAGGCTGCTGCGGGGGAAGGGAGGGGGTGATATCACTCAAATGTGCAGTACATCAGTAAAGAGTGACAGAAGTTTGTCAGAGCACAAGTCACATGACTGGGGGCTCCTACAAAACTGGCAATATGTTTAGCCCCATGTTAGATTTCAAGATCAAAATATGGTCTTTTGAAAAATGGATTTCAGTGCAGAAGTCTGCTGGAGCAGCACTATTAACTGATGCGTTTGGAAAAAAACATATTTTCCCACGACAATATCCCTTTAATGGCATACAATATGAATTGTTTAGTATAAAGACATTTAATGTCATTTAAAGTGGTTGTTCACCTTCAAACACCCCAGTTCAGTTGGTTTCAGATACTGTAGCTCACCAGAAATAAATAATTTTTCCAATTACTTTCTATTGGTGATCGTTTTCTCTAATATTAAACTGCAAAGTTTCAACAACACTGAAAAAAGGTGTTTGGAAGGTGAACAACCCCTTTAAAGAAAAACAATACCCCCCCATTTAGGTCTCTATAAAAAGATATTGCATAAAACAGCTCATATGTAAAAACATGCTTCATGTAAATAAACCATTTTCATAAAAATATTCTTTTTAGTAGCATTTGTCATTAGATAATCATAAATAGAAAATTGCCATTTTAAAAAAATAAGCTGTGCCCCCTGGAATTATAGGACTCACGGTGCACACAAACAAACCAAACATGTTAGGTCACGTGAGCCAATTAACAGACAGAGTTTTGTCTTTTGCTTCCACACTTCTTCCTGTTACAGTTAGAGTTGTAGTATTTCTGGTCAGGTGATCTCTGAGGCAGCACACATCACGAAATGGTGGCTTAAGGCAAAAGATGTAAAAAGACAATATTTACTTATATATACTTATATATTTACACATATATATATATATATATATATATATATATATATATATATATATATATTGGAGGAATTTCAGGACAAATCAAAAAGGTCGTCCACAAGAATTGGAACATTCTAAAAGCCGATAGTAATTTGAAAACAGTATTGCCCAATCCGCCCATTATAGCCTATAAGAGGGGAGTCAGCCTCCGGAATCTTCTGGTTAAGACAGATCCGGTAGAATGTTACCAAAAACCACAGACTGGTTGGCTGGGGAACCGAAAAATGGGATGTTTTAGATGTCCCTCCTGCACTTCATGCAGATACATGTGCCCTAGTCAGAGTTTTAGCCATCCCCACAATGGAAAAAGATTCGCCATTCGATCACATATCACATGTACCACTACACATGTGATTTATTTAATAACTTGTCCATGCGGTCTTTCGTATGTTGGAAAGACAGATTTGACATTACGTCTTAGGATGGATGCCCACCGTTCGGCTATAAGCACAGCATTTAGGGACAATTTCACCTCGAAGCCCGTTGCCAAACATTACCTAGAGAAAGGCCATCATCTTCCAACGTTTAAATATATTGGTATAGACCACATTCCTCCACTTAGGAGAGGGGGTGACAGGTCTAAAATGCTGCTTCAGAGGGAATGTTTTTGGATTAAGAAACTTAACACACTGGCCCCCTATGGTCTAAATGAGCAGTTCTCTTTGTCGTGCTTTTTGGAACAGAGATAAAGGTTTAATTAAATGTACTATACTTGTTTCAACATATTGCTAAATACCGAGGTTGTTACACAATGTTTTGAATGGTTACAGGGTATCCTAGATTATAACCATGTATTTGATACAAGAAATATGTTTAAGAGTTGTTACATTTAAATGATTATTGCTACTGTGACAACCTGCTGGTTCTATGTGTAGGTGAGTTTTTCATTGACCTCATTTCCTGTTTAGGCTCATAGAAGAGTATAAAGTTTTTGTTTTAATCACATGTTGTATCTTGATAACGGTCCAAGACCAGGACCGAAACGTCGATGCATGTATTATGCTCTTTTTTAAAATTTAAATAAATAAATTAATTTTTTAAAAAAAACTCCAGTGTGCGCTGCTAACTACCCTTGGACTGTTATATATATATATATATATATATATATATATATATATATATATATATATATATATATATATATATATATAACAAACAAGGGAAAGTTGTGCTCACCACTAGTTTTTAAAACCATTAGGCGGGGGTGCAATGAGGGTGTGACCACAAAATACATATAGACAAATACAAGATTCCTCTGCACTCAACCCATTATCAATATATTTAAGACAGAGACATTTTGTGCATACTGCTACTGAAAAATGCCTTACCCTTTAAACAAAACAGGGATTGTTTGTCCATATATTGCAATATATTTAAGCTGGCCAACTACGTCAAAGTCATCCCATATCTGGCCAGTCCTATGCTCAATTTTCATTTGATTCATTAAGAATTCTATGGTTTCATTATACATTTTATAAAAGGGACGAATACGTTTTACCTGCAACTTACTAGCTGCTTTCAAAGTAAAACTCCCAAACTTGGCTGCCCTTTTATTAGACACCAGTGGATCACCTGACTATAGTTGGAGGGGGTGGGAGCTACAACATGGAGCTGGTCACTGCTCTTGTAGAACTATAACAAACAAGGGAAAGTTGTGCTCACCACTATTTTTTAAAACCATTAGGCGGGGGTGCAATGAGGGTGTGACCACAAAATACATATAGACAAATACAAGATTCCTCTGCACTCAACCCATTATCAATATATTTAAGACAGATTATATAGATATATATATATATATATCTATATAATCAAAATCACAGTGCTCCAACGTTTCGGTCCCAAGGAGAAAGGTCCCAAGAGGGACCGAAACGTTGGAGGAGAAAGGTCCCAAGAGGGACCGAAACGTTGGAGCACTGTGATGTGTGAAATGAAATAATAAAAAGACACTTGTTTTACAAAGGGAAGTGCTGGCCCAGGAATACTGAAGATATATAACTATATATATATATATATATATATATATATATATATATATATATATATATATATATATATATATATATATATATATATATATATATATATATATATATATATATTCCAGTTTGGTAAGATTCTTTAATATGCCACTTAGGGGTATATTTATCAAGGGTCGAAGTTCGAAGTTAAAAAAACTTCCAACTTCGAATTCAAAAAGACCAACCGAATAGAGGTCGAAGGTTTTTGCGGGTCTAAGTGGTCTGTATTCGGCCTACTTTGAATCGCACAATCGAAGGAATAACGTCTTAGATCTACTTCGATTCGAAGTTTTTCCCCCAAAAAACTTTGATCTCTCAACCTCCACCAATTGCATCCATATAGGTTCTAGGAGGTCCCCCATAGGCTAAAACAGCGCTTCGGTAGCTTTTAAGCGAATGGTCGAAGTCAAAGTTTAAAGAGACAGTACATGATAAATTTCTATATTATAATTTCAAAGTTTTTTTCAACTTCGATTCGAAGTTGGACTATTCGATGGTCGATGTACCCAAAAATTACTTCGAAATTCGACGTTTTTTTACTTCGAAAATTCACTTTGACCTTTGATAAATCTGCCCCTTAATATGATATAAACTACCTGTTGCTTAAATATTCATTTTGGGGGTAACGTTTTTCTTTAAGAAAGAAAACTAGCAGTTTTGTATGTATTGCATCATTGCTGGCAGTCCATCTGTTCCATGGAACAACTACACCACCTGGATAAGCCTCCAGGTGCATTGCTATGTCCTATCAAAACAGTTTGTGTGTTAAGATGTTTTCATTTTTTCCATCGTATATTGTTCCAAGAGAAGTGAATGGGCCCCTAATGAAGTGAGTCACTGCATCTAACTCTATTTTCAGACTTGTGGCTTGAGAATGTTGGCTGGAGCAAATTAGACAAAAGCCAATGGATTTTGAAAGGATTTCAAGTGACTGACACATGCCAGATTGCAATGATCCAACATTATGAACTGTGAACATTGCCTTGGCGATAATTTTCTACTGTTCTTATATCTACCAGGGAGCTATTACCTTGTGTAAAGCTCCTCATAGACGCGACGATTCTTCTTGCCGAACGACTGATTTTAGGGACGCCCGACCGATCCTTCGAAATTATCGTGCGGTTAGTGTGATTCGAACGATCGTACATCTTACGATTTTTCGGCCGACATCTGTCAGGAAATTGATCGGCCAGGTCAAAAAATCTGTCGGTCCCAGTGCAATCTATCTATGTTTGCAGGGCCAAGCAGGCAGCTCCCCTTTGTTTTCCTGGCAAATTGGTCTTTTTAGTTGATGGTAAATTCGTAGGATCGTACGATTGTTCTGAGAAGATCGTGGTCTCACGATCAGGATCTGATCTTTTAAAAATCTCAACATCTATGGCCAGCTTTAGGGAGCTGTTATCTGGTTACTTTCCTACTGTTTATTTGTCAGGCTGCTGCGGGGGAAGGGAGGGGGTGATATCACTCAAATGTGCAGTACATCAGTAAAGAGTGACAGAAGTTTGTCAGAGCACAAGTCACATGACTGGGGGCTCCTACAAAACTGGCAATATGTTTAGCCCCATGTTAGATTTCAAGATCAAAATCTGGTCTTTTGAAAAATGGATTTCAGTGCAGAAGTCTGCTGGAGCAGCAGTATTAACTGATGCGTTTGGAAAAAAACATATTTTCCCACGACAATATCCCTTTAATGGCATACAATATGAATTGTTTAGTATAAAGACATTTAATGTCATTTAAAGTGGTTGTTCACCTTCAAACACCCCAGTTCAGTTGGTTTCAGATACTGTAGCTCACCAGAAATAAATAATTTTTCCAATTACTTTCTATTTGTGATCGTTTTCTCTAATATTACACTGCAAAGTTTCAACAACACTGAAAAAAGGTGTTTGGAAGGTGAACAACCCCTTTAAAGAAAAACAATACCCCCCCATTTAGGTCTCTATAAAAAGATATTGCATAAAACAGCTCATATGTAAAAACATGCTTCATGTAAATAAACCATTTTCATAAAAATATTCTTTTTAGTAGCATTTGTCATTAGCTAATCATAAATAGAAAATTGCCATTTTAAAAAAATAAGCTGTGCCCCCTGGAATTATAGGACTCACGGTGCACACAAACAAACCAAACATGTTAGGTCACGTGAGCCAATTAACAGACAGAGTTTTGTCTTTTGCTTCCACACTTCTTCCTGTTACAGTTAGAGTTGTAGTATTTCTGGTCAGGTGATCTCTGAGGCAGCACACATCACGAAATGGTGGCTTAAGGCAAAAGATGTAAAAAGACAATATTTACTTATATATACTTATATATTTACACACATATATATATATATATATATATATATATATATATATATATATATAAAACAAACAAGGGAAAGTTGTGCTCACCACTAGTTTTTAAAACCATTAGGCGGGGGTGCAATGAGGGTGTGACCACAAAATACATATAGACAAATACAAGATTCCTCTGCACTCAACCCATTATCAATATATTTAAGACAGAGACATTTTGTGCATACTGCTACTGAAAAATGCCTTACCCTTTAAACAAAACAGGGATTGTTTGTCCATATATTGCAATATATTTAAGCTGGCCAACTACGTCAAAGTCATCCCATATCTGGCCAGTCCTATGCTCAATTTTCATTTGATTCATTAAGAATTCTATGGTTTCATTATACATTTTATAAAAGGGACGAATACGTTTTACCTGCAACTTACTAGCTGCTTTCAAAGTAAAACTCCCAAACTTGGCTGCCCTTTTATTAGACACCAGTGGATCACCTGACTATAGTTGGAGGGGGTGGGAGCTACAACATGGAGCTGGTCACTGCTCTTGTAGAACTATAACAAACAAGGGAAAGTTGTGCTCACCACTATTTTTTAAAACCATTAGGCGGGGGTGCAATGAGGGTGTGACCACAAAATACATATAGACAAATACAAGATTCCTCTGCACTCAACCCATTATCAATATATTTAAGACAGAGATTATATAGATATATATATATATATATATCTATATAATCAAAATCACAGTGCTCCAACGTTTCGGTCCCAAGGAGAAAGGTCCCAAGAGGGACCGAAACGTTGGAGGAGAAAGGTCCCAAGAGGGACCGAAACGTTGGAGCACTGTGATGTGTGAAATTAAATAATAAAAAGACACTTGTTTTACAAAGGGAAGTGCTGGCCCAGGAATACTGAAGATATATAACTATATATATATATATATATATATATACAGGGCCGCCATCAGGGGGTCACAGGGGGTACAGTCCTCCCGGGCCCGCAGGATTTTTAACTTTGAGGGGGGCCCGCCCGCGCCGCACTGAATTCATTTAGCCGGCGAAATTTACACTGGTTGCGTCCCGTGCGTACGCGTGACGTCAGTACGCACGGGCGCAACTCTATTTAAACCGCCGCAGCCTGCCGCCTGCACACAGAAGATAGAAGACGCGTCTGGAGAAGGATCGTCTTCCTGGAGATGGAACGGCTTCCTGGATACGCCGAAGACGCTGAAGACACCGCTGGAGGAATAAGAAGACCGCACAGGAGAAGAAGTCGCCACTGGAGTTGCAGGTAAGTGCCACTGACCACCAATGTGAGCCCCTGATCCCGCCACTGACCACCAATGAGCCACTGACCACCAATGAGAGCCCCTAAACCGCCGTGCGGGCCCCTTAAGCCCCCAGGCCCCTTGAAGCCCTAATGCGGGGCCCCTTGAAGCCCTAATGCGGGGCCCCTTGAAGCCCTAATGCGGGGCCCCTGAAGCCCCATGCGGGGCCCCTGAAGCCCTAATGCAGGGCCCCTGATCCCCCCCCCCCAAGGAAGGGCCCCTTGAAGCCTCATGCTGGCCCCTAAAGCCCCAAGGAAGGGCCCCTGATCCCCCCCCTTTCAGGGCCCCTGATCCCCCCAAGGAAGGGCCCCTGATTCCCCCCCCAAGGAAGGGCCCCTTGAAGCCTCATGCTGGCCCCTAAAGCTCCAAGGGCCCCTGATCCCCCCATGCAGGGCCCCTGATCCCCCCATGCAGGGCCCCTGATCCCCCCAAGGAAGGGCCCCTTGAAGCCTAATGCTGGCCCCTGATCCCCCCCATGCAGGGCCCCTGACCCCCCCCCATGCAGGGCCCCTGATCCCCCCCCAAGGAAGGGCCCCTTGAAGCCTCATGCTGGCCCCTAAAGCCCCAAGGTAGGGCCCCTGATCCCCTCCATGCAGGGCCCCTGATCCCCTCCATGCAGGGCCCCTGATCCCCCCAATGCAGGGCCCCTGATCCCCCCAAGGAAGGGCCCCTGATAAGTTGTATATCTTTTATTTATACTAATCAAAGTTCTTAATGGGGCACATTTCAATTTTCCATTGTCCTTTTTAGGACCGGTTATTTTTTGACCAAGGGGTTAAACCAAATGGCTCTTATTTGTACAATTTATATGTAGAATTGTAAGTACAATTTATCTTAGAGCAGGTACCTGCTTAAAGATTCTACCTTGATGTGGTGGCAGGCTTAATAACCCTTTTGCCAAAATTATTTTTACTGTTTCTTTGCTTGTCCGTGTGACCTTTGTACTGGTGGGAGGGTGTGGTTAGGGAAGGGGCGTGGCCAGGGGAGGGGCGGCAAGGGGGGCCCAGAAAATTTTGTTGTGTGGGGCCCCATGATTTCTGATGGCGGCCCTGTATATATATATATATATATATATATATATATATATATATATATATATATATATATATATATATATATATATATATATATATATATATATATATTCCAGTTTGGTAAGATTCTTTAATATGCCACTTAGGGGTATATTTATCAAGGGTCGAAGTTCGAAGTTAAAAAAACTTCCAACTTCGAATTCAAAAAGACCAACCGAATAGAGGTCGAAGGTTTTTGCGGGTCTAAGTGGTCTGTATTCGGCCTACTTTGAATCGCACAATCGAAGGAATAACGTCTTAGATCTACTTCGATTCGAAGTTTTTCCCCCAAAAAACTTTGATCTCTCAACCTCCACCAATTGCATCCATATAGGTTCTAGGAGGTCCCCCATAGGCTAAAACAGCGCTTCGGTAGCTTTTAAGCGAATGGTCGAAGTCAAAGTTTAAAGAGACAGTACATGATAAATTTCTATATTATAATTTCAAAGTTTTTTTCAACTTCGATTCGAAGTTGGACTATTCGATGGTCGATGTACCCAAAAATTACTTCGAAATTCGACGTTTTTTTACTTCGAAAATTCACTTTGACCTTTGATAAATCTGCCCCTTAATATGATATAAACTACCTGTTGCTTAAATATTCATTTTAGGGGTAACGTTTTTCTTTAAGAAAGAAAACTAGCAGTTTTGTATGTATTGCATCATTGCTGGCAGTCCATCTGTTCCATGGAACAACTACACCACCTGGATAAGCCTCAGATATAACTTTGATGTCTGAAGTGCAATAAATTAAGTACAAACCAACTCTGAGCAATAGCAAACACCTTGTTTTAATAATCAGGAAGGGTTTTCTATAATATATACTTTCTTATTCATAAAGAAACATATGTCTGGTTTAACCTAGGCTGCACTGGATAACCAAATGTTTTCTAAATAAGGCATTGTAGATAGGGATGCACCGAATCCACTGTTTTGGATTCGGCCGAACCCCCAAATCCTTTGCGAAAGATTCAGCCGAATACCGAACCGAATCCGAATTTGCATATGCAAATTAGGGGTGGGAAGGGGAAAACATTTTTTACTTCCTTGTTTTGTGACCAAAAGTCATGTGTTTTTCCTCCTCGGCCCTAATTTGCATATGCAAATTAGGATTCGGATTTGGTTCGGCCGTGCAGAAGGATTCGGCTGAATCTGAATCCTGCTGAAAAAGGCTGAATCCTGCCCGAATCCCAAACCGAATCCTGGATTCAGAGCATCCTTAATTGTAGAATAACCATAAATAAAAAATATCAGAAGGCAGGTGGCATGTAAAGCTTTTCTACTGCGTATCTGCCTGTGTAAAAATGGAAACAAATGTCTAGAAAAATGTCCATTGTACAGTATTACATGTATTTTCAATCGTAAAGAGCTTTAATCGGCCATTTTTGTAAAAATTATTTAGGCAAATTGTTTTATTTTTGGCATATATAGGGCTTAAATTATAGTATTAGTACTGAATCTGCAACAATCGAGAAAAACACATCTAATCAATGAAAAGAATAACATTATAGCCTGTAAAGGCTCTTACACACAAGCGTTTTTTGCTGCGTTCTCCTGTGGTCTGCTTGCACGCCAGCGCTCAGCAACCGTGCGGCCTAGGGGCGCCCACCCAGCAAATCCGGTGCTGTTCGCCCTTTAGTAAATTTCCCCCATAGTTACAAATGCAGGATAGACCTACTGTAATATCGGGTGCTATAAATACATCACCTATCAAACGCATACAACTATATACTAACTACATTGCAGGTTGAATTAAGGGATGCACCAAATCCAGGATTAGATTCGGATTCTGCCAGGATTCTGCCTTTTTCAGAAAGATTCGGATTGGGTCGAATCCTTCTGCCCGGCTGAACTGAATCCTAATTTACATATGCAAATTAGGGGCATGGAAAGAAATCGTGTGATTTTTTGTCACAAAACAAAACAAAAAAATTTGCATATGCAAATCAGGCTTCGGATTCAGCCGAATCTTTCGCAAAGGATTCAGGGGTTTGGCCGAATCCAAAATAGTGGATTCAGTGCATCCCTTGTTGAATTAGCTTGACTTGAGGTTGGAAACGCTTCCCAATCCCATTTCAGGCAACCCCCACTCACTGGCAAACCAGCACTACAAAATCTAAGAAGTATTTAATCTTTATTGATGCTATTGTTTATTCTTTAGTCTTCCCCCTCCTGCATTATTTAGCAAATAACGACTTCCAGGTTTTTATTAGATCCTAACATTTACAACATTTGAAAATGTGTTTCTTTAACCCTGACACTCCACTGTACAACTGGGAATTCTATGCTATTGTGCTCTGACAGATGACTTAAAATCTTGTGCTTCCTTACCTCTAAATTAGCATATGCAGCGCCTGGCAAAGCAGATCTCGTTATGTGCATTGCTATGTCCTATCAAAACAGTTTGTGTGTTAAGATGTTTTCATTTTTTCCATCGTATATTGTTCCAAGAGAAGTGAATGGGCCCCTAATGAAGTGAGTCACTGCATCTAACTCTATTTTCAGACTTGTGGCTTGAGAATGTTGGCTGGAGCAAATTAGACAAAAGCCAATGGATTTTGAAAGGATTTCAAGTGACTGACACATGCCAGATTGCAATGATCCAACATTATGAACTGTGAACATTGCCTTGGCGATAATTTTCTACTGATAGCTGATTGAGTATACAGTTCTCTTCTGGTTCAGTGTCCCTCGCTCAGGTTTCTCTTTAATTCATACAGAAGAGCATTACAGATCTGTTGGCATCTCGACTTTCTTGTGTACAGATACTAGAGCCAATGAGCCAATCCCACAAGACCAACAAGAATGGACTAAATCTGTTGATTTTAAACCATGCCTCAATGCTTCCACACATAAACAGTAACAAAAACAAATAGAGCAGCAACAATGCTGCTGTTATGGAACATTTAAGTAAAAATAAATTCATTAAAAGATCAACCTGTTGCATGCAAAAGCATATTTCCTGAAAAATATTAGCAAAAGTAACCAGACATGAAACCCCTTACTGTTTTACAATAGCAGCCCAAACCCAATATAATACTTACAGATACACCAACAATAAAAACAAAAGAGAGACAGAGGGAGAAGAAGGAAATGGGAAAGAAAAGCTCAATACAGGTATGGGATCTGTTATCCAGAAACCCGTTATCCAAAAAGCTCCAAATTACGGAAAGGCCAGGGTCGGACTGGGATGCCAGGAGCCCACCAGAAACATGATTGGGGACAGCTGGAAAACTGACAATATGTCTAGCCCCATGTCAGATTTCAAAATTGAATATAAAAAAATCTGTTTGCTCTTTTGAAAAATGTATTTCAGTGAAGAATTCTGCGGGAGCAGCACTATTAACTGATGCGTTTAGAAAAAAACATGTTTTTCCATGACAGTACCCCTTTAACAACGCATTTAACGGTTAATTGGGGGAAAAAATGGTTATTGGCATTCCTTTAATGGGACTAAAATGTAGGAAAAAGTCTGGATTTGTATGTGCTGGAGACAAAGGGCCTAAATCATATGCACACAGCAATTGTTGTGAGAGGATCAAGTCACCAAAAAATGTAGTTAATTTTATTCCCATCTTTTATCCTGCAGTGCTGATCTGGACTTATGTCATTAACTGCATGTAGCTTATTGTTAGAGATTTCAGTTCATTGCTGTGTGGCACAAATAGGGGCTGATTTGGTAAGGGTCGAATTGAAAATTTGAATTTGAATTTTTGCATTTTTTTTTTATATTCAAAACTGTCAAATTCGACTAGGCAATTATCCAAACTTGATTCGAGTTTTTAAAAAAAATTAGAATTCGATTTTCAAGATTTATCATACCTTTAAGAATTAAAATACGACTATTCGTCACCTAAAATCTGCCGAATTACTGTATAAGTCAATGGGAGAAGTACAGTGACCAATTTGGAGATGTTTGGAGCCTTCCTGACATTAAAGTTTTTTTTTTTAGAGAAAAAACTCGAATCGAGTCGATCAAATTCAAATTGAATTCGATTTGTAAAATTCATCCGAGTTTGAAATATTAGATTTTTTAATAAATTTCCCCCAATCGAATTTCGAGTAAAATCGAATTCACGTGAGTTAAAAAAAACCTCACATGAATTTAAAATTCGAATCTTGATAAATGTGCCTCCAAATGTTTGAAGCCAAAAGTTCTTATATCAAAAGAAAGTGCCTCTTTGTTAGTCTCAGAGACCATTGCAATACACTGTATAAGCATAAACCGATCTGTTCATTCCCTGCAATGCAACTTAGCAAAATCCTCATGCACCAGTCATAGCTCAATTCCACATGGTTCTAACCACTTCATGGGTTTCACCACATTGCAGCTTCCTCAGGTTTTTTTTTAATTGTTAGCACAAGTTTTTGCCCAATGCACTGCCACCTTTTGTGATGGTGCAAATCACTCCTATATTAAAAATTCACATATTTTGCTATTCTGTATGAGAAAAAAATATTTCAGTGGTATAAAAACAGTTTAGTGATCCCTTAACTGGAACCAGAGCTCCACTAACATTGGAAAGACGTTGCAGGTATTGGCAGAGATATGGTTCCAGTGCATCCCGTATGGGGAACTTTGAAAAGGAGTCAGCAGGCAAGAGAACACAGGCAGGGAAATGGTCAATAAAGTAATCAGCCTCTACAGTACAATTTATACAAGGTTCTGTCTTGTCCTGATTGCGTGACATGGAGCAGAATAATCACAATAGTCTTGGGATTCAAGGCATAGCTGGCTTTAAAAACAAGTTTGGAAAACCTTAGTTAAATTTGCCCCATCTATTTTCAGGGTTTGACCAGTCAAGGAACATTTATCTTTAGCTCTCTTACAGCTCAGTGAGTTGGTCACTCTCATAGATTACTGTTTTGGTGATGGCAAACAGCTTAAAGGGATCCTGTCATCGGAAAACATCTTTTTTTCAAAACAAATCAGTGAATAGTGCTACTCCAGCAGAATTCTGCACTGAATCCATTTCTCAAAAGAGCAAACAGATTTTTTTATATTCAATTTTAAAATCTAACATGGGGCTAGACATTTTGTCAATTTCCCAGCTGCCCCTGGTCATGTTACTTGTGCCTGCACTTTAGGAGAGAAATGCTTTCTGGCAGGCTGCTGTTTTTCCTTCTCAATGTAACTGAGTGTGTCTCAGTGAGACATGGGTTTTTACTATTGAGTGTTGTTCTTAGATCTACCAGGCAGCTGTTATCTTGTGTTAGGGAGCTGCTATCTGGTTACCTTCCCATTGTTCTTTTGTTTGGCTGTTGGGGGGGGGAAAGGGAGGAGTGATATTACTCCAACTTGCAGTACAGCAGTAAAGAGTGATTGAAGTTTATCAGAGCACAAGTCACATGACTTGGGGCAACTGGGAAATTAACAATATGTCTAGCCCCATGTCAGATTTCCAAATTGAATATAAAAAAATCTGTTTGCTCTTTTGAGAAATGGATTTCAGTGCAGAATTCTGCTGGAGCAGCACTATTAACTGATTCATTTTGACAGTATCCCTTTAACCAGAAGAAACAAAATACATTCTGCAAGCACACTCCCTGCAACCAAAGACTGATCTCTTCTAAGAGGCTTTACTGCACACATCACTGATGGAACTAAAATTGGTCCTGGAGGCAATGGAAACCTGCACTATATGTTCATCTTCAAGTTGCCTGACTACCTACCTACCATCCCAGACTGAGTCAGGTTTGAAACAAACGAATCCTCTCAGAGTGCTGAATTTTTCATGGGGACTCCCAAGATGACCAAGCAGTCACCAAAAAAGCATAGAATTAAGGGCATCTGTTGTGAAAAGTTGTAAAAGTGAAAAGTTTGGAATGTATTTTCTAAATATAAACAACCAAACAATTCTGTCTTTGGTGTAACTATAGAGGAAACATTCCCCGCAGTTGCAGACGGGCCCTGGGGACAAGCGGGCCCAGACTGCAGGTTCTGCTTCCTCTACAGTTAATAAATTAAAGAAGATATGAAAGAAATCCCCCACCCCAGCCACTTTCTTACTGGCGGGCAGGGAGTAGAGGAGACTGGCTGTCGGGGGTCCAGGTAAGAGTGGCCATGCAGGGGGTCCAGATAAGAATTGCTGTGCAGGGGGGTCTGGTATCAGCTTGTTATCTATTTATGTTATCTATCTATGATATAACTTATCTGTCTCTCTGCATGCAGCTGTGTGTCAGAGTTAGATCATTTTAAACTGGACGTGTCATGCAGACAAAAAAATCTGTATAATAAAAGTTCTTTTCAAATTAAATATGAATCCAATTTCTATTTTTTATTAAAGCATTCATAGCTAACTCATTTAAAAATTTCAGCTGTCAATCAAATATTGTATGCCCCTCCTCTATGCTTTAGGCATAGAGGCGGGGCAGACAATTACTTTCACTTTCCATTCAGCACTTCCTAGATGTCACTGCTCTCCACACATTCCCATAGTTCTCGTAACCATTTAATTGTGTAGCCAGGGCATGGGGATGGACATCAGGTCCCCCATTCTGGTGCACAAACAAGATTCTGAGATGATGCAATGCTTGTCTTAATAACAGTCTCCACAAAATGGCTCCCAGACTGAAGGAAACAAGATTCAAATCATTTATTTAATATAATTAAAGTTCATTTTGCTTGACTAATGTGATAAAATAAGATTTTGAATAATTATTTTGGGTGATGGGTCCCCTTTAAAGACTTTAAAGAGTTTGTTGAAAGGGGATAGTGAAGAGTTCCATGATTATTTCAGAAGAGGACAGAATTTGTAACAGATAACATGCCTTACAATACATTTTGCAGTAGTTCCCCTTTAATTGATTACAGTAGGTGGTGGTACCACCCATGCTCCTACCATCCTCTGGGTTAAAGTGAGTTGACTTGAACCCGTAATTCACAATAATGGTTCCTTTATCCAGCACTTAGCAATCATCACATGCACAAATGAGGTAAATACACAATTTCCTTTGTTGTTTCTTTGTTTGATATTCACATTTATTTAATTAATGCAGAGGCATTCAGTCTCTGCCAAAAGGAAGAAAAGTCCTAATTACAACCTCAACATTAATTCATGTCACTGATGTTCCATAATGGCCTGTGCCGGATACACATAGTTAACTATATGCCAATCCTCTGTCGGCATGCTGTAGTAGTGTTCAACTGTGTTCGTTAGTCTATTTCAGTCAAAAGACAATTTCTACAAATATTTTTATAGAGGAAGAATAAATCGTTGGGATACTGCCTGTGTAATGTAATATATGAACATTCAATGCAAACAGTTTGGAGGATAAAGCACTTGCCATAGCATGCTAAGTAGTGACGGGCGAATCTGTCCTGCTTCACCGAATAATTTGCAAAATGGCGGAAAAATTTGCGAAACAGCAAAAATTTGAGAAACGCATTGAAATTAATTGGCGTGAGTGAGTGAGCATGCCGCACAGGAGGGGGAGTTGCGGACAGGTGCTTGCTGCAGCGCCTGGGCCCAGCCCACTCTTGTGACATCACTGAAGAAGAGTATTATTCTAGCACTAGTAGCACATGGGATACAATAATGAAATAAAGGTTTTCGCCTGCTAGTGCTGCAAGGTCATGCTGTTGGCCGCTTTCTCTCCAATACAATAGGTAAAAAATGTTTGTTTTATTATTTTTCTCCAGGACTTTTTCAAAACTAATATCAAAAGGACAAAGGAGACTGACAATCTCGGCTGGTGATATTCCTTATGTGAAATTATTAGTGAGATAAAATGAATTCTGAATGATTTGTTGAAATATTTCTTTGTCTGAATAATAGGAAGTAAACCTCCATAATGTAAGGCACTCTCATTGCTGTTTTGCTGAAATGAGCATTAAGTGATGTTTGTCTGGGTAGAATAGTGTATGGGATCCAACACATTTACAGAAAGATATCTCTATTATTTCTGTCCAGCAAGGCCATAAAGCAAACCAGTAGCAGGTAACCCCGGTAACCCAAAAAAACAGGTCAAATGTGAGGTTTCCATTTTCATTGCTTAGCTTTTTGTCAGACCCTCTACTATTTCCTATTCATCTTCCCTTCTGACTTCCAAACTACTGTAGGAAGTCTCTTTAGTTATCACAGAATATCAACTGCAGAAGATGGTAGTCTTGCCCTGTTGTGCACCCAAATTATGCACATAAGATGGACTGAAAGACTTCACCAATTCCCATAATTAATTTGCCAAAATTTGGGACTGATTAAAGCAGTGAGCCCTGTCCATGCTGTGTTCATGTGTAAAGAGTGATGTAAGCTTTGGAGAGAGTCTGATATTGGAAGGGGGAAAGGAGGGTGTGGAAATAGTTCAGAAGAGAGTCAATTCAGATGTGCAGACCAGAGGGTTGAAGGGAATGAGAAAGGACAACAACAGATTTACTGCTGCTAACGTGAAGGGACACATCTTCTATTGGAGCAGCTAATCGCGGTCTAAGGTAAATGAACCTAGTGATGTAATGTTGGCATCTCTACTTGCTAATCTTGTGATTGTGTGTAATAGCTCCATGCTTGCCATTAAACAACATAATGTTCACTGAAGTTCAGCCTTAGTAGCCTGTTGATTGATTAAAACAGCAAGGTGTCACCCAAATACTTGCTGACTGACCTATATACTGTATTAAGCTAACTATTCAAGTTGTACTGTAAATCAGCAAGATTTACAATATATGTCGCTGTGTAGTGCTCCTTTTGGGGACCAGTGATATATGGGGTTTCATGCCTTCTTGCTATATACCTTCTATGTTTTCATGGAATGTAAACTTGCCAAAAAGTAACAAATACTGAACTTCAGCATCATACAACTTATTGATTTGCTCTTGATTCTTTTGCTTTATGAAGGAGCTCCATGTTACTAGATATCATCAATCAGACGGTCCATTAGCTTCTTATGTTAGTGTCTAGCCAATTCTATGTTCTTCAGTACGTCTCAAAGTAGTAATCTGTGTGCCTAAGGATAATTAATCAACAAAATGCTTGTAAAAGATCATTATCCAAATATTGGACCTGCCAGAGTTCTTTTAATGGATTGGATATAATTTCCCATTCTTTGAAGACAATTTAAGCCACATGACATATCGGAAGAGCAGAGAAAGCCACCAGATGTTGCGGCACTGTGACTTTCAGCAACTTTGGCAAGCTTGGAGTCAAATTTGCGAGATATATATATATATATATATATATATATATATATATATATATATGCCAAAGCCTGGCAATCAAAATGCATGGATGTTTTTTAACACATGCTGTTTATCGTTTGATGACTTAGGTGCACTGGAAGGTATTTACAGACTAGAAGTAACAATTAACCAGTGGAAATGCATATCATACACATGGAAAGCTCCCCTGCAGTGATTAATCACAGAAGTCTTCTAAGGGAAGAGGCAATAAAATGGGCTGCATAGGTCGTTTTTCTGAATTTTCCCAGATCCAGAGAGGCCAAAAGATGAAAGTAAACAATGGTAACAAAAAGAATAACTTGTAGAAACCATATTTTAGATTTAAATGGTCCCAACCCCCTAAGATAAGTTTTATTTTGCATGAAAATAAATTATTTGGTAGCCAGGACCAGTGAGTATCTATAAGAATTGGGTCAGTTTCCGAAGATGTAGGCATGTATAAACGCTATCTAAATCTATAGCAATACACTGTAATGCAGTCTAGGCTTTGGTAGAACGGATGAGTTTTGGAAGTTACATCACTGGAATGTATTGTAGAAATGGTATACATTCAATAAATGCTTATTCGATGTAATTAAAACAAAGCTGATGTACTGGTATGAACCAAAATTTTGAGATACTCCAAAGTTCTACATGCTCTTTATATATGTACACTTAGCAGATGTAGCAGAGGAACAATCCATATGAGAAAGCAGTGGGCCTCCAATTAGTGTAATTTACAACTCCCAGCTGTGGTATTGGTAAGAATGCTGGGATATGTAGTACCACAGCTAGATGTCAGCAGGGTTTATATCCTTGGATGAGGCACTTTCCTCCAACCCAGACAGCAATAAAACAAAAATCCCGAAGGACTGAATTTCCAGCTGGAGAACAGTTTTTGTGAGTAAATTTCTCTTTTCTAGTCATTTTAAATAAAACAGATAAAAAGAAGGCTCAAATCTCATGAGAAAGGGGGTGCAACCATCATCATCATAACATTATGTTTATATTGGATAGGATGTAAAATATGACTTGCATGAGAATTTGTTCTCTGCAATAATAAAACAGTACCTTGAACTTGATCCAAACTAAGATATAATTAATCCTTATTGGAAGCAAAACCAGCCTATTGTGTTTATTTAATGTTTAAATTAATTTCTAGTACCTAGGCCCAGGATCCTGCCAACAAACATATGGGGCCTCAGTGCCTCTGTGCATGCATGGTCATGCCCATAATCCACCCTGGTCATGCCTACTATCCTAAAACCCACAATCCACCCAACCCCTGCTTTCTCCCCTGCAAGCCTCAAGCATTTTAGACTTGCAAATTAGGCTAGGGCCACGCTATGCATTTCCAAAATCCAATGCGTCTACCTGCACCCGAGCGGAGGTAATGATTCCGGGTACAGGAAGTGTAGCAGAAGAGAAGCAGGAGTGGGGCAGCAGATTCTTGCAGATCTGTGTAGTGTGGCCCTAGCCTTATACTTTGGGCTCCTTCTGCTATGGGGCCCTTAACTGCAGTACATCGTGTACACTCCTGATGTCAGCCCTGAACATAGAAGATACATGGAGACAAAACAAAAATGCTGAAAACTATGTTGCAAAGGTTTTTTGTCAGTTAAAAAGAGTACAACAGACCTGTGGCTAAATATAGAAAGAAAATGAAAGATACCGTGTTGGGCTTTAGTTGTTCTATTACTTTTTAATGGAGGCCTTTGTGGTTCTTTTTAGCTCAATTTACTGTAACCGTAGTTGACAAATTCCACTCAGCAGTGAGACCTTTGGCATCAATTCTGTTTATCTGTGAGCGAAAGCTTGATTTGACCTGTTGCTTAACTCTCTTAAAACAGATGTTTTTTCTTCTGGCATTTATAACAACCAACAATGAAGGGGCCAGTCCAAGTACTGAGGAATGCAAACATTTGCTACATAAAATTACATTTTATAATTTAATGACATTTTATGTAGAGTTTACATTGTGAACCAGTTGGGGCATTTGCACATTATCAATTGCATACAGTAACAGGCACTTGGCCAATGGGGCAGGTGTTTTAAGAAACCTGCAGAGCTGTCACTGGATTACCACCCCATAGCAACCTTTTACCAAGCTGCATGAGCCTCTGGGGGGGATAGATCTCCCATGGGTGTAGAACACAGTGTTCCAGAAAACTGTATAAAGCAATCAGCTTTCCCTTCCAAATTGTAAATAATTCTGTATTTACACTTGCAAAATCCACCCACTGCAGTATATATGACAAGCTGGGGCCATGGCCATCCTTAATGGTGTTCAATCTGTTTAGACCCACAGGTAGGGTTGCCACCTGCCCAGTATTTTACCGGCCTGGCCGGTAAAAATGATGGTTGATCCCAATGTTTTTAATAAGGAAAAAAGATAAATATATAGGAAGGCTGGTATTTTTTTCCAGAAAAGGTGGCAACCCTACCCACAGGGTATCATAAGAAATGAAGGCCTGACTTCTGATTAACAGGGCCCACTGCACTATGTTGCCTAATACATTATTTACCCTGGCCTGGCAATGGGTTGCTAATTTTCTCATCTCGTCAGGTTGCGCTAGAGTGCACTTCATAGTTATATTGAGATACTGATGCAGCATTATTTTAACCTCTTCTTCTAATGCCTATATAACTAGTAGTTCAGAGATCATTATTTTCCATTTTTGCTGAAGTGAATAGTCTAAATGTTTGAGGCGTTATTGTACTTTCAACAGGTCGGTGCAACATGAAGGTTTTTAACTCAAGTTTCATTTCAACCTGGACTTTGCTTATACTGGTCACCACTCCACATGCAAATAAAGAATTCGTAGACCAGTATGAGAAGTGGAACTACAGAGAAGGAGGTAAATAGCCAATAGAATTTCACATTCTTTTCCATTCAGCAAATGAAAAGCAATGCTGTTATATCAGTAAAATCATATAGCAATTGAAAAATGTACACAAAAAGTATGTTTTACCCCGATTTGTAAGATGAATTCCATCTTTTATTCCCTGTAGATTTACAAAATGTGATTGTATATGATGAGTATGGGTTTAGCAGATGTCAGAAGAATGCAACCTGCCTGATCTGGACTGCGTCTATGTTTTATTGTTTGCCTTATGGCAAACATCATTGAAAATGAATGGAACAATGTGCTTCCCGCTGGCATACGTCTTTTTTTTTTGAAAAAAAATGTGAACAGGGAATATTTTTACTTTTTTTACTAAATAAGCTAGCATTTGAGAGAAAAAAATTGCAAGAGTTTTGTCAGCATTTTTTCAAGCAATATTTTATTAAGAACATGAATTTTTATAAACCTGCCCCCACATAAATTCTGAGGTGTTAAAGGACAAGAAAAGTGGGAATATGCTAGGAATCCCCAGTGAATTACTGTATATCTCTATAATACACAAAAGCCATGAATATCCTGTAAATTATATCCTTATAAACGGTGAGTAGTGATGTCATCAGTTATAAACGGTGAGTAGTGATGTCATTTCTGTCACATGACTCACTAAAATTTGTGTATTAGAATAAATAAAGTACCCCCAGTTGTAAAATATGAGGATATTAGAAGTTACCTCGGAGTTCCATGACCTGTATAAAAACACTCGGCCTTCGGCCTCGTGTTTTTATATGGTCATGAAACTCCTCGGTAACTAATAATATCCTTATATTTTACAAGAGGGGGTACTTTATTCACTATATATTTTATCACCCCCCAATAATGCATCTTACCCGTATTTGCGTCTGAAGTGGTAACAAAAACCCTTTAAATGACAACAGATATTTGATTAAACTCAACTCTCTTTTCTTTTCAGCTAATAAAGTAAATATCACGGGAATTCACAGCATTACAGGATTTCTCGAAAAATGGGGAAATGAAATCTTCAGTGCTGGAAAAGACATCCTAATGTACCAGCCAGAACTGCTGCTCCCTGATTACACTGGGTAACAGTTTCCAATTCTAGGCTTACTGTATAATGTAAAGAGCTGTATGCAGTAAATGTGTTCATTAAAAAAACAGCAAAGGGCAGATTTATGTTTACATGAGATTTTTAGCAGACTTAAAGCATGGTGATCCAAATTACTGAAAGATCCCTTATCCAGAAAACCCCAGGTCCAGAGAATTCTGGATTAAGGATCATATGCCTGTATTATATAGAAGTCAGGGTTTCACTCACAATGAAGCAGAGTTTGCTCTGCCTGCTGGCACATTTGTGTGCAGGTGCCATTGTCTGGTATAGGCTAGGAGGTTATTTGTTCATTTTGCCGCATGTATTCCACCAGAGATTATTATAAAGAATTGGTAGCCTTCTTCTCCAGGCCTTCCTTGCTTTTCGAACCAGGCCAGGGAAAATGAGTGTGGATCCACCAAATAAAACTGTGAGCATGTGCAGCACAACCAAAGAAGTTGTGCAGTGTGTATTTACCCGCCAAGAATTGCTCAGTGGGTCCTGGGAGCAAGCAGCAAAATAGTGGCACAATCTACACCATAGTTAGTATGTGGACCTGGAAAAGTCTCATAATTTCGAACATAATTAGAATTATGCTTTAAAGGGCATGTAAAGGCAAAAAAATAAAATCCCATTTTTACTTTCTTTAATAAAAAAGAAACCTATCTCCAATATACTATAATTAAAAAATGTGTACCGTATGTGACAGTATGCAGTGAAATTTTCCCTTCATTTACTGCTGTGGATAGGAATTGTCAGATGGTCCCTAACTGCTGAGCAGGGAAACAATCATACTTATGAACAGCAGGGGGAGCCCCCGCCTTACTTCCCAGCCATGCAGAACTCAAGCAGCTTTGTTTATGACGATCCCTAAGCAGCCCAGACCACACTGAGCATGTGCACAGTCTTAGTCTTGCAAAGATGTTTAACAAAGTTACAAGATGGTGAACCCCTGTAGCCAACTTTGAAAGCATAAATTATTTGTTTGATTAGGCTTGTGGTGCAGTAAGTTCATGTTTATATTTAGTATACAAAATACAGCATTTCTAGCCTTATTCTATTTTAGACTTTACATGCCCTTTAATTGCTATAAATCCTGTGCTTTAAGCACTATAGGAAAAAACCTTACTTAAATACTTATTCTTTCCCGTAATGGCAGGATCAGCTTGCTATTATCTTTTTACATGGAATAGGGGGCTAAACCCCAAAATGAAATAAATGTAAATTTGATGAGCGCTCCCCTGAACACGAAATTTACATAGATTTTTCTTATTTTAAAGCAGAAGGAAAGGCATATTTACTTGGGGTGCCAAAAGTAAGGTCCAAGTGATTATATATACATACCTCACACCACGTGCCGGTGCTCCTATCAGGAGAAACTGCACCAGTTTGGGGGTTCTTCCAGTGAGCACCATGGAGCAATCAGCTTCCTTCTTTTTCTTCCTTCAAATTTCCCGGGGCAGACGCATGCGCAGTAGAAGGAAATAGCCGACTTCTTTGTTAAAGTTCGGCTTCTCATGCTATCGCGCACCCACACAAAGAAAGAAGATGCAGGAAGAGGATCGCTTTGTGGTGCTTGCTGAAATAACCCGGGGCCCGTGCAGTTTTCTGCTGATAGGTACACTGGCCCGGGGTTTTAGGTAAGTAAATACAATCACTTGGGGGTGCCTAACTTTTGGCACCTCCAAGTAAATACAGCCTTTCATTCTCATTTAATGCAAAATTAGCAGGGTTAGGGTAGGGTTATCCCTTTTTTCAGTAACCAATAGCAGCAAACTTTGCACTTTTTATTACCTCACCCCCCCATAACTGCTAATATTAGGCTTTCAGCTGAGCAACCCAAAGCCGCTGTGCAGAGGGTCAACTAAATATGCAGGCAGCTTCTCCAAAGATGCCACAGTGTTCTTTGCCCGGCATACCTTTTCCAACAGCATTCTTATTCTGCTTATTTTTGACCTTCAAAAAAAATGTGGTCTAATAGTTAGTCTAGCTGCCTGGCACAAAAAAGACTTTCTTCTTCTAGTGTTACCTCCTATTCTAACTTCCAAACTGCTGCTTCTTTGCTAGGGTAATCAAGCCCTAGCAATAATTGAACATATAAGCCTGAGAGTAGCATGAAAATATGTAAATATTTAAAAAAAACGAAAAAAAATTAAGACTGATTCTAAAATTTCTTTCCTTTCCTTTTGAATATAAAAATTATACACATCGGTTTATTGTACTGTAAGGCATCACATTAGGAGAAGAATAGTGAACACACAATGCATTTTGCTCTTGCTTTGTTTAAGTTTTACTTAGTACCATTATACTTGTATGTTTCTGCAGAATCCGCTCACTTGCTGAAGCTCTTGACGACCTCCTGAGAGACGTGAGCCTGTTAAAAAAACGCCTGGTAGAATTAAATGAACGCTTTGATCGAATTAACAGAGTTTTTGCTAAAAAGAGACTACACGTGGCTCCCAGGAACCCTGTATCTTCTCCAAAGAATGTTTTTCATTTATTACAGATACAAGAGAAACTTACCCAGCCACCTAATCGGCCATTCCCTGTGAAGAGAAGGGTGTACATAAGAAGACGAAAGGCAAAAAAGCTAGCCCAGCATTAAGCATCAAGAGAGCGGGTCACACCTCTAGACTTTTCTTCTGGTTACAGTAGAAAATATCCTGTGGAATAATGAAATTTGACCATTTAGCTACGAACTACGCAGAAGGCCATTGGCTGGCATCTTGTCCCATCAATATTTGAATCTAAGTAAAACACATGGCATTTTTTGTTTTTATCTGCCCCATGTTGCAACAGCACTTTTGTGCCCAAATTCATCTATGTACACACTCACAGGCAGAATGTTTGCCTGTTGTCAGTGCTGCTACATGATGGGGCAGATCTGAGCAGATAGAGGTTCCTCCACTGACGCTTTTACACTGGAGGAGAAAACACCACGTGCACCCTTATCCTAAGGCACAGGGATCAAACTCATGTCTCTACAGATGTTGGGGACTTCCAACTACCCGCCTCTTTAACTAACTGGTCAATATGTAACTCACAACACATGTGACTGTACACCAGACATCCATAAAAATTGGACATTATGCAAGTAACTACAGCAGTACATTTTTAAGAAAAGGGAAATCTCTCTTATTATGCTGCAACAAAATACTTCTGCCAAGTTTCTCAAATATTTAAATTAGCAATGTTACATCCTTACTCATGTGATACCTACATTCTCATAATTTCAGGCAATTAATTATAATGCTGAACTGAATGTATCCTGCATATAAAATCTTGGATATAAGTAATTTTTCTCCAACCATGTTAAGATTGATATATTATTGGAAATCATATGTAAAAACTGCAATTTAATCGCTGTTTAGAGTTTTCATTAATTACTTATTACATATGCGTGTGTGCATTTACACTTTTTACTATATGGTCTAGCACAACTTCGTATGTGCCACAATGCATTGGAGTTAAGGCCTTTTTAGCTCTGCAATAGAAGATTACTGGTTAAATTAAGGAATGTTGGCCTGGAACATAGTCTTTGTACCGGGATAGAGAGCTAAAATATAGACTACAAAGATTGGTTGTAAATAGAACATTTTCTAATTGGGCTGGACTAGTGTTGTTATGGAGCAACGCAGGGCTCTGTACTAGGCCCCTTGCTTTTCAAATTGTTTATTAATGACCTGGAGGTCGGCATTGAAAGTACTGTTTCTTTTTTTTTTTTTGCAGATGATACTAAATTGTGCAGAACTATAGGTTCCATGCAGGATGCTGCCACTTTGCAGAGTGATTTGACTAATTTGGAAAACTGGGCAGCAAACTGGAAAATGAGGTTCAGTGTTGATAAATGCAAGGTTATGCACTTTGGCTAAAATAATATAAATGCAAGTTTTACACTAAATGGCAGTGTGTTGGGAGTTTCCTTAACTGAGAAGGATCTAGGGGTTTATGTGGATAACAAGTTGTCTAATTCTGGGCAGTGTCATTCTGTGGCTACTAAAGCAAATAAAGTTCTGTCTTGCATAAAAAAAGGGCATTAACTCAAGGGATGAAAACATAATTATGCCTATCTATAGGTCCTTCGTAAGGCCTCATCTGGAGTATGCAGTGCAGTTTTGGACTCCAGTCCTTAAGAAGGATATAAACAACTGGTTAGAGGGATGGAAGACTTAAATTATGATAGACTGTAAAGGTTTGGGTTGTTTTCTCAGGAAAAGAAAACGAGTGAGAGGGGACACGATTACACTTTACAAGTACATTAGAGGACATTATAGACAAATAGCAGGGGACCTTTTTACCCATAAAGTGGATCACCGTAACAGAGGCCACCCCTTTAGACTAGAAGAAAAGAACTTTCATTTTGAAGCAACGTAGAGGGTTCTTCACAGTCAGGACAGTTGAGGTTTGTGGATGCAGCTGCCGGGGTGGATGTTGTGATGGCTGTTTCAGTTAATGCTTTTAAGAATGGCTTGGGTGATTTCTTGGACACACATAATATCAAAGGCTATTGTGGATTAAACAATTGCAGCAGCACTCCGATGTTTGAAAAAACGTTTTATTCGTGCAACAACGGCAATGTTTCGGACTATTCCAGCCCTTTATCAAGCCAAAATAAAGGGCTGGAATAGTCCGAAACTTTGCCGTTGTTGCACGAATAAAAAGTTTTTTCAAACACCGGAGTGCTGCTGCAATTGTTTAATCCATGTGTAGAGAACCTGTGCAGAGAGGAGTTCAGCGTGCACCCGAGGCTGCAAACAGTGAGTTGTGTGAGTGTGGCACTTTACTTTTGACTTTGTATCAAAGGCTATTGTGATACTAAGCTCTATAGTTAGTATAGATATGGGTATATAAAATGTATTTGAGGGTATGGAAGGGTGTGTGTATGGATGCTGGGTTTCATTTGGAGGGGGTTAACTCGATAGACTTGGTCTTTTTTCAACCCAATTTAACTATATAACTATATACATTGCCCTGCCTTGTTAGAGAAGCTTCTTTTAACTGTTACAACTGTTCTTCAAAAAACAAATGTTCCTATGATGCCAATTTCTTCCAAAACTGGCACCCAGTGATTCAAAATAGGTCAAGGTATTTCAAGTACACAAAGGCCCAAAAAGACCCCCATCAGCCCACACAATAGTGACTGTCTATTTGGCATCTATAAGCAACCCCTCTGGTATTTGCCAAAATGCACAGTTTGCCAGTCCAGGCCTGCTGGACAGCTCCTTATACAGGAGGAGGGACGTAGAAGTCCCTGATGCATCTGTTTACTGGAAGGCAAAGAGCAGATAATGACATCTGCGTTTTTGTTTTAGAAAAAAATTGTCCTCAGAGTAATAAAACCCAGTGCTGTTGAGTTGCTCCTCAATTGAGCAGCCTCCAACAAGTATCTTCAATTTATAGTTATATTATAGGATCACATAAAAAAACTTTTCATTGAAAAGCCATTCTTTTCAATGAAACCTCTTCCCATACAGTGATTCCATCATCTGTGGCCCTCCTGCTTCCATACTGTATTCTGATGTTGGAGATAAACGTTTGGCCTTTTAATTGGGCTGGGGACAGACATTTTGTTCTGATCGGCTGGTAGTAAGTTGTAAACACTGCCCCAGAACTCCATCTTAGATAAGAACATCTAAGTATCACTTAAACTTGGAGATCCTCTCTCTATGAATTGCTGGGGAACCGATAATATTCCAGGTGACACAAGTTAAAAGTTACATTAACTTTTAAAAACTGTTTTGTCCTCAGTGAAAAATAAGGTCATGCTAATCAACCTTCCAATATACGTGAATTAAAAATGTAGTTTTAAAGTAATATGTAAATGTAATTGCTACTAACAGTATTATCTGTCTGGCTGTTAATATTCCTTGCACTCCAGGTTACAAACGCCTCCATACAATGTAGCAGAAGTGAGCTGGTTAACAAACCTAGAGGAAAAATTACTTTATTTTAAGAGTCAGATCCAAAAAACAGAAAGGGATACAAAGACTGCTTTTAGCTGCTATTGCATTTATAAATGACCAATAAAACTTTTTTTAAATTAAAGACCTTTCACCTTTCACCCTACAAAAGTAATTAAAAATGTTTATTTTGTGCTAGTCAGACAAACTAAAGTTTACTAATACTATATAAATTAAATAAATCTTGTTACCGTCGGTCTTGGAATTCACAATGACAGCAAGCAGGCAGGCCATTTTGTGGGGACTGTTAAGACAAGCATTGCATCATCCCAAAATCTTATTTATGTTCTAGAATGGGGGGCTTTATGCCCATAATATACAGTTATAGAAAGTGTGGAGGAAGGGGGAGAGGAGTGCATAAATACTGTACCTAGCAATTGCTGAATGGAAAGTGAAAGTAACTGCCTAAGGCATAATAGCGTGGAAAGTGAAATATGATGAGCTGAAATTTCTAAATGAGTTTATAACAGGTATGTATTTATTTAAAAAAATATAATGTCTCCCAAATGCCTGCAAGTCACTGCTACCTGTCCCCTGCTATATATCTGTGGTGTGGCTGGGTTGCTTGGCCAGTTAGGTCCAGAGCAGCTGTTGCCTTAAACAGGAGCAGATGGAAATCTGTGCTGCATATCCACACAAAGCGGCTGGATGATGATGATGTCAGAATGGCGTGGCATACCTCCCAACTGTCCAGTTTTGAGAGGGACAGTCCCTCTTTTGACAGCTCAACCCGCACTCCTGCGTTTGTACTGGAAAGTCCCAAATTTCTCTGCACTGAACAGTCAAAAAAAGATACATTTCTAATAGGGATGCACCGAATCCAGGATTCGGTTCGGGATTCGGCCGAATCCTTCTGCCCAGCCGAACCGAATCCTAATTTGCATATGCAAATTAGGGGCGGGGAGGGAAATCGCGTGACTTTTTGTCAGAAAACAAGGAAGTAAAAACTGTTTTCCCCTTCCCACCCCTAATTTGCATATGCAAATTAGGGTTCGGATTCGGTTCGGTATTCGGCCGAATCTTTAGCGAAGGATTCGGAGGTTCGGCCGAATCCAAAAAAATGGATTCGGTGCATCCCTAATTTCTAATTTTATTTGGCATAGAGCCCAGAATAGATGCTTAAGATACATTTGTAACAGTTTTGTCCCTTGGGAGAAGTTAGACTCACAGCTCAAAGGGCAATTCACCTTCATTAGTAAAACTGTAATAAAACATAAAAACTACAGAATTGTGTTCAAACTTTCATAACCTGGCAAATTTTGTGAAATGGACATGGTAATTAGGGGGTGTGGCCGCAAAAAGGGGCGTAGTCAAAAACATTGCTTTTCCGTTTCCAGAATGTTGGGAGGTATGCTTCAAGACATGACATCAGGAGCAGAGTTATGACATCACACAGTGGCGATTAGGCAGATGTTTGTCTGCTTCACACCTCTAGTCACAAAAAATATATTGGCATTAGGGTCTAAGGCAGGGATCCCCAAACTTTTGAACCCGTGAGCAACATTCAAAGGAGTTTGGGAGCAACACAAGCATGAAAAATATTCTTGGGGTGCCAAAAAGTGCTGTGATTGGCCATTTGGTAGCCCCTATGTGAATTATTAATCTACTTTGAGGCTGTTTGGCAGTGCACCTGGTTTTTATAGAACCAAAACTTGCCTCCAAGCCTGGAATTGAAAAATAAGCACCTGCTTTGAGGCCACTGGGAGCAACATCCAAGAGGTTGGAGAGCAAAATGTTGCTCATGAGCTACTGGTTGGGGACCACTGGTCTAAGGGAATCTAATTAAATAGAGCATGACAGAGACCTCTAGTGACCAAACAGAGGTAACACGTTTATAGTCCAAAAAATGTTCTCTACAGTCATGCTATTTAAAAAGTGTATTCATTGAAACATTTAAAATGCAAAATTACCCCACATGGAGCCTAACGCGTTTCATGCTTACCCAGCCCTTAACCATAGGCCATCTCAGAGAGCACCTGTGATTAAATGCTGGGTAAGCATGAAACGCGTTAGGCTCTATGTTGGGTAATTTCGCATTTTAAATGTTTCAATGAATACACTTTTTAAATAGCACGACTGTAAAGACATTTTTGGGACTATAAATGCTTCTGGATAGGATGTTTTCATCCAGACAACCACGTGAAACACCAGCTTCCAAACCAAAAGTGGCGATCCTATCCCCCAACTGCCCTGAACAGATCACTCTGCTCTTCTCCAGCAGCTCTGCACTTATCATCCTGCGCTGCTCCAGCTGTGAGCGACAACAACCCCTCAAATCCCTTTCAGATCCACCAGCAGCAGCAGCCCTCCCTTTTCCTCCTCCCACTTCTGGTTGCGCAACAGCAGCTGCTTCCCCCGAGCTGTCACGTGCAGCCGAGAATCTCACAGGTCCTTAGCAAGGATTGGTGCTCGCCACTCCCCATGTGACATCACCTGCCCCGCCCACATTTTGGTCACATGGAAGTGACATCACGTAAGCAACTCCATTCCAGCAATTACTCAGTACGTAGGGAGAAGTTGACGGGGTTAGTGCGAGATGTCACTTAATAAGAACCACTCACAGGGGGCCGGGATCATTGTCAGCAACGGGGAGAGGTCAGTGCTCTGTATTTATCTGTAAAACCTTGTACTGCTGCCTAATGTGGTGAATATAGTCTGTATGTGTGTATTGTACTATGTTGTGTCTTAGTATTGTGTGTTTGTATATATTATTTTGTAAGCTGAGTTAGCAATGATATGCTGTGTGTGTTTGTGTAGTAATTGTGTGTTGTTTGTTGTATGAATATGCTGTATTATGTGTACTGCTGAGTGTTACTATAGTGATTCATCTACCCCTGTTGTACAATATATAGTGAGTAAAGTTCTCCCTGTTGTAAAGTATGAGCATTTTCTAAGTCACCGAGGAGTTCCAGGACCCTTTGGTCTGGTGTTTTTATACAGGTCATGGGACTCCAGAGTGACTTCTAATCTCCTCATATTATGCAACAGGGGTACTTTATTTATTATAATACATCATTTTCAGTGAGTCATCATGTGACAGAAATGACATCACTAAGCTCTAATTATAACCGATGACATCATTAAGCACCGTTTATAAGGATATCATTTACAGGATATTCATGGCTCTTGTGTATATATAGTGAGTAAAGTACCCCCTATTGTAAAATATAAGGATATTATTAGTCACCGAGGAGTTCCATGACCATATAAAAACACGAGGCCCAAGGCCGAGTGCTTTTATACAAGTCATGGAACTCAGAGGTTTCTTATATTTTCCAACAAGAAGCATTTTATTATAATACACATGTTTTAGTGAGTCATGTGACAAAAATCACCACTTCTCACCGTTTATAACTGATGACATCACTAGTCACTGTTTATATAGTGAATAAAGTACCCCCTATTGTAAATTATAAGGATATTATAAGTTACTGAGGCGTTTCATGACCATATAAAAACCCCAAGAACTCCGAGGTAACTTCTAATATCCTCATATTTTGCAACTGGGGGTACTTTATTATTATAATACACAAGTTTCAGCGAGTCATGTGACAGAAATGATATCAGAACCGTTTATAACTGATGACATCAGAACTCACCGTTTATAAGGATAGAATTTACAAGATATTCATGGCTTTTGTGTATTGTAAGGATATAATTTACAGGATTTTCATGGCTTTTATGTATTATAAGGATATTGTATGTTTCTGAGGAATTGTATGACCATATAAAAGCACCAAGCAGACGACTGAGGGCAGTTGTGGGGGTAGAGTTGTCTCTTTTGGGTTTTGAATTTAGCCTAGATTTTCAAGGGGATGTCTGCTTTAAAACATCCTATACAAGTTTCAGTGTAAACCAGACAAAAATGTGCTTAATTGCCACTGTGTGATGTCA
The DNA here is from genome assembly GCF_017654675.1 of Xenopus laevis. Lineage (NCBI taxonomy): Eukaryota > Metazoa > Chordata > Amphibia > Anura > Pipidae > Xenopus > Xenopus laevis. The sequence continues at coordinate 100,694,331 of NC_054378.1, forward strand.
TAGTGCTGCTGCTAATATTAAGTTGTCGTCCCTCATGTCATGGGTTCCTGCCATTATCGTCCCGCCCCCTTTGGATTTTGGTTCTGGAAAAGGCAGCAACCCTAACTGGGGGAGTTTAGAGTGATATGTACATAAATGCACAGGACCCACATCATATGAACGTTTGATGGTTGTTATTGCCTGAGGTGTCATATCTCTAATGCCATTATAAACTGCCTGTGTCATGCAAGAGTGACAGTTGCACCATATGTAGACTGATTTGCAACACTCCAATGCAGGTTATTGGGAGAGGGCCGCATTACCAAGCCAATGTGGTCCTCGTCCTGATGGGATTTTTAAATCTGTCCGATAGACGATTGGATAGGCCACCTGACAAGGTCCATATGCAGGTAGATAAGCTGCAAACTCAGCCTGAATTGGCCAAATCGGCAGGTTAAATCTTTCTGTGTATTTATACGTAGCCTTAAAGGAACAGTAACACAAAAAAATTAAATTGTATTTGTGTAATGATAATCTAGTGTACTGTTGCCCTGCACTAGTGAAACAGGTGTGTTTGCTTCAGAATTACTACAATAGTTTATATAAACAAGCTGCTCTGTAGCCATGAGGGCATCCATTCACAGATGAAAAAGGAGAAAAGGCACAGGTTAAATAGCAGATACCAGATAACCTCTGTATTATACAATGAGATTCTTCAGAGCTTATCTGTTAGCTACTTACACACTGCGCTACACAGCTGCTTGTATATACACACATTATAGCAGTGTTTCTGAAGCAAGCACACAGGTTTTACCAATGCAGGGCAGCAATTCATTATATTTTCATTACACGTTTTATTTTCTGATGTTACTTTTCCTATAACTATAGAAGTAAACCCTGCAACTGCTAGGTGGGCCATTAGTTCTATTGTTCCAGTGGGGTACTGAGGGTTTAGCGATTTCACTATATGGTTTTGTTGTTTAGGGGGACCCTAAAATGATGAAGGGTGGTGGCTGTGGAGCACAAATAAGCTAAATAAAATCTTATAGAGGGAAGCAAGTGCTGCGCATTTAGAGATACAAGAGAAAGGATATTATTATCTTTGTCAATAAAATGTAATTGCAGTGCTTACAAGTGCTAAGTTAATGGAAAGGCATAATATCCTATATAAACATAGGTTTATTGTTTAAGTTCAACCAGAAGTCAGAGCTTTAAGGATTTCACTTAATTACCAGTTGACAGCTGTAAAATTGTTATTAAATGAGTGTAAAAGGCAAATGTCGCCTGTAGGTAGATCCATGTAGAACAGACCCTGTACTATATGTCTGGATTTCGTTCTCAGCAAAGCATTGGTACATGTAGTTTGTGCTGGGCTGCAGAGCTGTGACTCGGGGTTGGTAGGTGGGGCAACATGAGAAGTCTGTGAAATAACAGGATAACTGAGTCACATTGGGAGGGGAGTTTGTCAGTGTAAACAGTAGTTGCTTGTGAAAGCTCCAACTCTGTGAATTGGACGAACCCATATCTGTCACATGAACCCTGATCATATGCATGCTTTTTCTCTTCCAGTATTCTCAGACAGTGTAAAGATGTGGAACTCTCCTTCAGCGATATGTCTCACAAATCAGAAGCATTCAAAGGCACAAAGAAAGGATCGCTATATCTCACCGCCTACAGGGTATGCTACTCTGCATGGTTATTTTAGAGAAATACAGACTGTAGTGCTGCTTTACAACTGCAACTTTTGTTCACGGATCCGCACACACACAATTATCTGCAGTTGGAGAAATCACCCCTCTTTTTATTTTATATCACCAACAGTATCAACGTTTCTGGATGTTCCTGAAGAAGGGATGGTGTAACCCCCCAAAATGTTGATACTGTTGGTGATAAAAAGTAAAAAGAGGGGTGATTTCCCCAACTGCAAATATTTGTATGTGTGTGGATCCATGAACAGAAGTTGCTGTTGCTGTGGGACCTTGCTGGGTCAACGAAGGGCCAGCACAACCATTGTAGTAAAAGTGAACTACAGGAGTGCGGTTGGTTTAATACTTTACTGTTTTACAACTGGCCATACACTCCACTCCTCAAGTGAGTGGATTTTTGCCCGTTCCACTACCCCCTGCAAACCATGCATCAGTTACTGTACAACATCCACCCCGATTCGATTCAGTAACTGATGCTGTCCTTTTCTGACTAGATTTCAGTCTTTCTGATCTGATCTCAAATCAGATATCAACCAGCAAGACCATTGTTTTAAGCCTGTTCATTGGCTAATAAGCTGTCACCTCAGTTTAATGTCACTTGGAGCTGTTTTTCCTGGTGTTGAAACCACTTGTTTGGTCCCCAGACACCCTGTGTATAATTTCTGTGACAGGGATGCAGTCTGCATGCCACTGCACACATGGGGCAGATTTAGGCCAACAATACATACTTGAGAGTTTTCATACTAAAATAACATTGTGGATTGTATTCCTGTTACTGCAGTAATCATCATCATTTATTTATATAGCGCTGTCAAGATACGCAGTGCTTTACTGCAGTTATAGCAAACAGGGAATAAATGGTGGATAACAAACAAGGATTACAGAGTACAATATGGTTAGAAGGACCTAGAGATTAGAGTTTACAAACTAAAGGTTAGGGTACAATTGAGAAGTTAGGATTATCTAAACACATTGTCATTTTTGATACAGCAATGATTAATTAAGGTACATCGAATAAGCCTCTTTAAACAGGTGGGTCTTTAAGGAGCGCTTGAAAGTTTGGAAAGAAGGAGAAAGTCTGACAGCTTGAGGCAGAGAGATTGAGAGAAGTCTTGTAGACGAGAATGGGCAGAAGTGACCAGAGGAAAAGTGAGGCGAAGATCAGAAGCAGAGCGTAGGTTTCGTGAGGGAGTGTTTGGAGATTAGAGTGTTTGGAGATTAGAGATGAAATATAGGGAGGGGTTTCATTATTAAGGGCCTTGAATGTGAGTGTAAGTAATTTGAATTTGATTCTAGAAGAGATTGGGAGCCAGTGAAGGGACATACATATGGGAGCAGCTGATGTTGAGCGGCAAGCCAGATGAATGAGTCTAGTGGCCGCGTTTAGAACAGATTGGAATTGTGAAAGGTGACTTGTTGGAATACCTGTGAGGAGAAAGTTGCATTAATCAAGGCGGGAGATGATGAGAGACTGAATCAGTGTTTTAGTTGATTCTGAACTGAGATAGGGTCGTATTCGAGCAATGCTGCGCAGTTGAATACGGCAAGATTTTGCAAGTGTTTGAATGTGTGGTGAAAAAGACAGATGAGAGTCTAAGATGACTCCTAGGCAGCGTGCCTGTGTGGTGGAATGAAAGGTTGTGTTGTTTACGGTGAGTGATATCTGAGGGACAGGGGAAGATCTTGGAGGAAATATAATGAGTTATGTTTTTGAAAGGTTCAGTTTCAGGTGGCGCTGTGACATCCAGGAGGAGACAGCAGAGAGACAGTCTGTGACTTGGGAAAGGATAGAATTAGAGAGATCAGGAGTAGACAAGTAGAGTTGGGTGTCATCAGCAAAAAGGTGATACTGAATGATTGAATAAGTTTTCCTAGTGAAGTTGTATAGAGCGAGAACAGCAGGGGCCAAGAATAGAGCCTTGAGGAATTCCAACAGAGAGTGGGAAAGTAGTAGAAGTAGAGTTAGAGAAGGAAACCTTAAAGGAACGGTCAGACAGATAAGATGTAAACCATGAAAGAGCAGTGTCCTGAATGCCAGATGAGTGTAGAATGTCAAGGAGGAGTGTGTGGTCAACTGTGTCAAAGGCTGCAGAGAGATCTAGAAGGATTAGAATGGAATAATGACCTTTAGACTTTGCCAATAGAAGATCATTGGTTACTTTGGTGAGTGCAGTTTCAGTCGAGTGTGATGGGCAGAAGCCAGATTGCAAGGGGTCGAGGAGGGAGTTGTGAGTGAGATGCTGGATCAGGCGTTTGTAAACAAGCCTTTCTAATAATTTGGATATGAATGGAAGAAGGGAGACCGGCCGATAGTTAGTGGGAGAGCTGGGATCAAGGGAAGGTTTTTTTAAGGATAAGAGTGATTAGTGCTTGTTTGTATATTGATGGAAAGGTACCAGTAGAGAGTGAAAGATTAAATAGGTGGGTAAGTGCAGGAGAGAGTGTATCAGAGATTGGGTGGAGAAGGCGAGAGGGTATGGGGTCGAGGGAACAGGTGGTGGGTTTTGAGCAGGCTAGAAGTTTGCTAACTTCATCTAGAGTTGCAGGGGTGAAGGAGTGCAAAGTAGATGTGAGTGGACTGCACGTTGGTAATGTGATGGTATTTGAAGAAGTGGCTTTGTGTGAAATTAGCCAATATCTGCCCTTGTATAACCAGCTTAACTGAGCATGTAACAAATTTAAAAGGTGGACTCCAAATAATTATGCTACTTTTATGCTTCTGTTCCAGTGGTGTGTTTATTTTCCGAGTAGTTGTACCTTTTCTACATTAACATGTTTGACTTGCCTAGGCCACATTCCATGTTTTGTTTGCGTACAGGACATATTTGTCCCAAAACTGACTGCCTCAGCAAGATATCTCCAGGACATTTAACTGTGCTGCAGTCAAACTAATCCTAATAGATTGCAAGCTCTACAGGGCACGGACTTCACCCAACCTGTGTTTTTAAACTCCTACCACCAAGTTTTCACTGTCTAATTTGTACCACCTCTATACCTGTTTATTTATTTTTATGCCTTGTTAAATATGAATAAACAATACAATTCACTACGGTATTCCGGTATGATAGGGGCAACCGCTACCTGCAAATGCTCCCCCCCCCCCCACACACACACACTAATGATCATGAAAGGGGGTTTTTAACTTTGAGTTACTTTTTAGTATGATATAGAGAGTGATATTCTGAGAAAATTTGTAACTGGTTTTTATTTTTCATTATTTGTGGTTTTTGAGTTCTTTAGCTTTTTTTCAGCAACTCTCCAGTTTGCTGTTTCAGCAATCTGGTTGCTAGGGTCCAAATTACCCTAGCAACCTGCATTGATCTGAATGCGAGACTGGAATATAAATGGGAGAGGACCAGAATAAAAAGATGAGTAATAAAATGTAGCAACAACAATACACTTGTAGCCTTACAGAGCATTTGTTTTTAGATGGGGTTAGTGTAGTGACCCCCCATTAGAAAGCTGTGAAGAGTCAGAAGGCAAATAATTCAAAAACTATAACAAATGAACGATGAAGACCGACTAAAAAGTTACTTAGAAGTGGCCATTCTACAACATACTAAAAGTTAACTTAAAGGTGAACCACCCCTTTAAAATCAATCTGTAGTCATTAGTCTTGTTCATGGTTAATCAGCAGGTATATTTTATTTTATTCTGTTAAATAACACAACACACTATGATACTTCTGTATGGTAGTTAGGGGCAACCTGCTCCCTGCAAATACTATTCTCCCCCCCCCCCATGGTTAATCCTCATGTATAATGTATTCCTTATCTGTTGTACTTTAGTCACAAGGAACACTGAGAGAAGTGGCTAAACCAAGCTTCTTATCTGTCCTTGTGGAACCTGTAGATTGTAGAATTAGAGGGGAGGTAGAAAGAGAGCAAATCTAAAAAAAAAAAAAACATATTAGTTCAAATTTATTGGACTCATGGTAAACATTTAATAAAGTGTAAAAATAGTGTTTTCTGTTGACAGTTTGATTACTCCTTGCCAAGAGTGTTCAAGGGGACCTGTCACCTATTCATACGAATCTGTATAATAAAAGTCCTTTTCAAACTAAGCACAAAACCCAAATTATGTTTTTTAATTAAAACATCCATACCTGTTAAAAACTCTTTTAAAAGTCTCTGCTGTCAATCATATATTGCTTGCCCCTCCTCTATACCGTAGGCATAGGGGCGGGGCAGGCAATTACTTTCACTTTTCATTCTGCACTTCCTAGATTTCTCTGTCCTCCTCACATTCCCCCTCCTCACCATCTAACTGTAACCAGTGCATCGGCACGGGCATCAAACGCCCCATTCTGGCACATAAACCAGACTTTGGCATGATGCAAAGCCTGTCTTAACAATAGTCTTTACAAAATGGCTGCTGCCTACTTGCTGTGATGGAGAATGCCAAGACTGAATTAAACAAGATTTTAAATAATTCATATAGTGTAAGTAAAGTTTATTTTGCATGACTAACATGATAAAATAAGATTTGGAATTATTTCTTAGGGTGACAAGTCCCCTTTAAAGTAATCCTGAAATCCAATATGCATGTATTGAATATTTGTACAACTCTTTACAGAGATTGTATGTAATTCACATCAGTCCTTGCCCCAGTGGAGCTTTGGTCCAAGGTACTTATCTTAAGCTGGCCATACATGGGCCAATAAAAGCAGCCAATATAGGCCTTCCAGACTGAGTCGACAGCTTATTGGCCACCCGTCTGATAAATGGTCAAAAAATTGAGCAGCTTTAAAAATCCTGTCAGGACAATAAACACATTGGCTTGTTGTTTGGGGTTATTTATCAAAATCAGAATTTTTCAGATTTTTTAACTAAAAAAAAGTCCGACCAAACTAGAATCCACGATTTACCCTTATTTATCAATAAAAAAACGGAACAAAAAACTGTCGCACGAAAACCGTGACTTTTCCGTATTGTTGCATGAAAAAAACCCAAATTTTTCAGATTTGACTCCCAAAGAGTCCCAATTCTTCGTTAAATCGGCTGAAAAGCACAAAATGTTTGGATTATCCTACAAAACCCTGCGCAGACAATAATATTTTCAAATTGCAAATAGGACTTCTACAGGATCGACAGTTTGAAGATGGAGTTTTTTTGGATTCAGACTTGTTGCAGCCTCGGGCAAAAATAATAATAAATCTGGAAAAATATTTTTTTTTCACTAAAAATAAGGATTATATAGTAAAAAAAAACCTCAATCTTTTTGAGTTTTTACCATTCAGACTTTAATAAATTACCCCCTAACTGTTGCTGCTGGTGTTTTTGTGTTGTGATCGGCCTTAGAGCCAAAAATTCAGATCAGCTCATATCGTCCACCTCAAGGTGGGCATTTTGGGAAAGGATCTGCTTGTTTAACAACCTTGATAAACTAGTGACTTTTTTTTTTAGTGTATGGCCATTTACATAATAAACATTGGGGTCTGTTCTACTTATGTAACTAAAGTATTGTTTTTTTTTTATAGTTGTCTTGTACAGTTGTCTGGCGAATTAATACGGTTCGGTGATTTCGGTACCCAAATATTCTCTGTGGTTACTAGATGCTGAAATAATCTATCAATCGTGCAGCATAATGAAATTCAAAATGGAAGATGAATATCAGAGGGCCTAAAAATAAAGCATAAGCAACAAAAAAATATAGAAATAGAATGGAAGCCTTACAGTCAGTCTGTATTTTGATTTCCTGGGTCCCTGGGTGGCCCTGGCTACTATTTTAAGTTGCAGCCTGGAATGAAGCACAACAGGAAGGCTAATAATTTTAAGAACAAAATAAAAAAGAAATTAGGCCAAATTACATTAGACTGCGTATGTATAACTAGGCCAAATATAAAATGTGAATGTGCTTCCCTCTGTACTGGTACTTTTACTTTGTAGTGCTATGTGTAAAAATAGTACAGGTATAGAATCCGTTATCCAGAAAGTTCCGAATTACGGGATGGTTGTCTCCCATTGACTCCATTATAATCAAATAATTCAAATTTTTAAAAGTGATTCCCATTTTTCTCTGTAATAATTAAACAGTACCTTGTACTTGATCCCAACTAAGATATAATTAATATTTACTGAAGGCAAAACAAGCCTATTGATTTTAGATGATTTTTTAGTATATTTAAGACACAGAAATCCAAATTACCGTACCCATGTCCTGAGCATTTTGGATAATGAGTCCCATACCTTTTTAATAAAGAGCAGGGATTTATACAGTTGTTGTTGTGTTTTTTTAAAATAAATTCTAAATAAGGACGCCTCTAGCCGGTGTAAATACACAAATTCCCATAGTTTTTGAATAACGTACACCAAAGACATGCTATCTAACTTGATTTTCCATCCTCGGAAACAAGATCCACTTTCTGTAACATTACCCTCTCCACAGAGGCAAAAGGTCTTCTTGCTTAGCTGCATGGGTAGTAACCGAGCAAACAATAAATACCTCGAGTATTTAGAGGGCAGAGCTTGTAATTAAAGGTTTTTTCATATAGATTAGGAGAATGTAATTTCCTGGTGTATTCATTACTGTGTGCAAATGTGTAGTCTACATTCTTAAGCCACTGTTTATGTACAGCTATCACTTTGCTTTCCACTAACACTTTAATTTTCTGTATTAAAAATGGCAATTTTGCATTGTGAGGAAAACTCCAAATCTTCCTAAAGTCATCTTTTTATGATTTGTATTCTGTGCAGGTGATCTTTCTAAGCAAAGGGAAAGACCCCATGATGTCCTTCAATATGCCATTCTACCTGATGAAAGGATGCTCCATAGAACAGCCAGTCTTCTCTGCCAACTACATCAAGGGAACCATCAGTGCTGAACCTGGAGGTGTGCCCCCCCCCACACTTTTGTTTCACCTATAATTTCCACTTGTCAGTACCTTCATATAGGAATCTATTTCTGTGCAGTTTCATTTATAAGATATTAATTTAATGCAGACTACTGTGTGCTTAGTTTCTGCTTTGCATTTTTTCTTTTTCTTTTTTTTAAAGGAACAGTAACACCAAAAAAATGAAAGTGTTTTAAAGTTATGAAAATATAATTTACTGTTGCCCTGCTGTGGTACACCACTTTGACAACAGTACATTATATTTTCATTACTTGAAAGCACGTTCATCTTTTGGTGTTACTGCTCCTTTAACTAATATTGATGCTTAAAGGGATTCTGTCATGATTTTTATGATGTAGTTTTTATTTCTAAATTACATTTGTTTACACTGCAAATAATTCAATCTACAATATAACATTTCATTCCTGAACCAGCAAGTGTATTTTTTTTTTAGTTGTAATATAGGTGTACAACTAAAAATCTTGCCTGGTCATGTGCTTTTAGAAAAAGCCAGCACTTTAGGATGGAACTGTTTTCTGGCAGGCTGCTGTTTCTCCTACTCAATAACTGAATGTGTCGCAGTGGGACCTGGATTTTACTATTGAGTGCTGTTCTTAGATCTACCAGACAGCTGTTATCTTGTGTTAGGGAGCTGCTATCTGGTTACCTTCCAATTGTTCTGTTGTTAGTCTGCTGGGGGGGAGGGAGGGGGTAGATAACACTCCAACTTGCAGCGCAAGTCCCATGACTGGGGGCAGCAAGGAAACTGACAATATGTCTAGCCCCATGTCAGATTTCAAAATTAAATATAAAAAATTATGTCTGCTCTTTTGAGAAACAGATCTCAGTGCAGAATTCTGCTGTAGCAGCACTATTAACTGATGCGTTTTGAAAAAAAAAAAATATATATATATATATATATATATATTTTTTTATATATATATATATATATATATATATATATATATATATATATATATATATATATTTTAAATAAAGGTTTAGAAGCCACATTGACGCTGTACTTCGCTTATGTTATTGAAATAACTTCCTTTCATCAAGATATGTACATACTTCCCAACAAATTATACCATTGTCATTCACAGATGGCTGGGAGGGTAAAACCTCTTTTAAACTTACATTTAACAGTGGAGGAGCTATTGAATTTGGACAAATCATGTTCAAAATGGCAACTTCTGGTATGTTTTTATAATTCTTTTTTACATTTTGTAACTGTGCCTATGTAATGGATTAAACAGTCTGCAATTGCACTGTTATTTTTCACTATTTTGCACAGTACTAATGCGTACTGCAAAGTACTAATTTTTTTTTACCATTTAATAATTTGATTTTTGAGAACTAATGATTTGAATGTGGAAAATAACTCAGAGATGCTTCCTTCATCAGTTATATAACCCTCTAGCAGCAGTCCAGCATAAAAAGCTCAGAGCTGCTGTAAGAAAAGCATGATATAAACAGTATTAAACTGCCGATATCTAAAACATGAAAAAGACGAGCACATTAATATAAATGGCCAAATTGCAATATTGCATAATTGGGTGGTTTAGATCTACTTTAAGGCATTAGTTATTTGGTGTACATGACAGATAAAGGGCAATACTAATAATTTGTCCTTTGCTGTAGACTAGATTAAAAGGATGTGTGGGGTGCCATTATTTTATGCTAATTAATAATAATAAAGTAGCAAGAAAAGGACGTGTATAGTAAGTCAGTTCCTCTTTTATTAATTTGGTGATAAAATTCCTTTATTATCCACCATTGCATCCAGAGAGATTAGCTCTAATATAGTTTTGTTTTTATTAAGCTTCCAGAGCCCCTCCTGTTCCTCATGCTGCATATGGATACACTCCTGCTGCAGGAGGATATGGACCAGGCGGGTACCCTCCAGCTCCAGGAATATATACACCCCCACCCCAACCATCAGGCCCTTATCCATATGGACCCCCTGCTATGAATGGATATGGACCACCTCCGAATGCTATGGGATACCCGTATGCTCCGCCACCAGGTATTTATTCATTTTGAGTGTTTTTCTCGAATGTCAGAAAGGCTACACGCATCGCCAAATTGATCCTTGGACCTTTCCCATTGACTTATACAGTAATTTGGCAGGTTTTAGGTGGCAAATACTCCAGAGTATGATAAATCTCGAAAATCTTATTTTTTTTTTTAAAAAAAAAACTCAAATTGAATTTGGATAATTCCCTAGTCGAAATTGACAGTTTTGACCATAAAAAAAATTAAAATGCCCCCAGAAAGTATCCAAAAATATCTGCTATGAAGAAATATAGCAGGTTCCACTCATGTATAAATAAGCTGACAAGGGGAGCTCTTTCCACCGTGTAAGTTTCATGTTTCTACACGGTAAAAAAATAAGAGTAGGAATTATTTTAATTTAATGCATGTCCTAGTTTCTACCTAAACTACTATGTAGCTGTTTGCATATTCCACCATTATAATCAATTTATCACTATTCAAATTCATGTCCTAGACATGCCAGCATACAGAACAGCTTGTCCAGAATTTTTTTTTTCCAAACATTTTTATTTATTTATAATACACATAAAATTTGTTTTCTTATGCTGTTACGTGTGTAGTAAGAACAAGTAGTATGATTTTTCAACAATGGTTTTTCATCAAAATATAATTACATTACAAAACATACAGCTCAAAATATAGTACCGTATATGACCCGATGTAGTTGTCCAGAATTTTAATGATTTGGCAAGTTCATTATTACCTCTCATGCTAGAGAAGTATCCAATCTTTGTTCTAAAGCAGGCCCAGCTGAGATTGCACGTTGTCTGCTGATTATATAATATACAACACAGTGACGGGCCCAATTCTTTTAGAGTAAAGGTGGCCATACACTGAGAGATCCGCTCGTTTGGCAATGTCGCCAAACGAGCGGATCTCCCTCCGATATGCCCACCTTGAGGTGGGCAATATCGGGCTGATCCGATCGTGGGCTCTAGGGCCCAACGATCGGATCCTAAAGATGCCTTAACGGGCGGTCGGATTGCGGGACCGCATCAACGAATAGATGCGGCCGCGATCCGACGGGATTTTCTGTCCCATCCGATCGGTGAAGCCCGTCGGGGGGGCTCCATACATGGGCCAATAAACTGCCGACACAGTCTGTCTGCAGATTTTATCGGCCCGTGTATGGCCCCCTTTTGCATGTTCAGGAAAGTCTGTGCTGCAATTCAGCAGGTTGGGAAACAAAACAACCCCTTAGAGGATGATGTCTTGTCCTGGATCTTCAGTCGGATTCCATGTTTTAAAGGTTTTTTAGAAACTGCAACTGGTACAGGTATGTGATCCATTATCTTGAAACCCGTTATGCAGAAAGCTAAGAATTACACCAAGGCTGTCTCTCATAGACTTTATTATAACCAAATAATCCAAACCTTGTCCAAACTAAGATATTATATAATCCTTTTTGGAAGTAGAACCAGCCTGTTGGGTTTATTTAATGTTTACGTGATTTTCTAGTAGACTTAAGGATGAAGGTCCAAAATACAGAAAGAGCCATTATCCAGAAAACTCCAGGTCTTGAGCATTCTTGATAAAAGGTCCCATACCTGTACCAGTTTATATAGCCCACACGTGTACATAATGTTTTAATTGGTGTAAACAGAAATTCATACTGTTAATACAGATTAAATACTTGAAAAGTGGACCCTGTCCAGGAGCTTACAATCTATGAAATCTGTTTGTGTGACTGGACTCCTATTATGTGCACATCTGAACCAGTTTAATGTAATAATTGTTACGTACAGGTATGGTATTCGTTATCCAGAAAGCTCCGAATTACGGAAAGGCCGTCTCCCATAGACTCCATTTTATCCAAATAATTAAAATTTTTAAAAATTATTGCCTTTTTCTCTGTAATAATAAAACAGTATCTTGTACTTAATCCCCACTAAGATATAATTTATCCTTATTGGAAGCAAACCCGGCCTATTTGGGTTTATTTAATGTTTGCATAGTTTTCTAGCAGACTTGAGGTATGAAGATCTAAATTACAGAAAGATCCATTATCCAGAAAACCCCAGGTCCCAAGTATTCTGGATAACAGGTCCCATAGCTGTATATTATCTTTTTTCATGGAAATCTAGATTTCACTGGTCTAGGTCAATATGGTAACTTACAAAAAGGGGCATTTTACTGCTAGAAAATGTTGGTTTTAGAAACAAAATATGTAGTGTATTTAGCATTTATTTTTCGGTAGGACCTGGCATGTATCCACCCCCTCCTGAAATGAATCCCATTTACATGGCTCCTCCACCACCTTATCCTGGACCCCCGTATAATGGACCCCCATATAATGGAACCCCAGCACCTTCAGCTCCCTCTGGATCCATGGATACTGGTATGCCTGGTGAGTTCTAGTAAAATGTTTTGACTTGCTCTCTTTTGTCACAAAATATTCAGTACTGGTGCTTTTGGGGAAACGGCTTTTGGACATTTGAGCAGTGGTTAGCTCAGCCCATGAGCTTTAGTTTTGTGGATTTCTTGAAGGAGAAGGTATTGTATGACCACTGTCTGAAAATATTGTGCAGTAGGTTCTGATGCATTGTGTTGTTTTTTGTTTTAAAGGAGGCAGCAAAGCCACAGAAGCAGCATCCAGTGCATATTATAACCCAGCTGACCCGCACAATGTGTACATGCCTATGGTGAGTTCATCATTTTGTATTAATATAATGCAGTGGTGTTATTTGCAATTTGTTAATCAGACCTGTCTTTTCTACAGGATCGTCCACCTCCATATGCTCCCTATGAGGATAAGAAGAACAATTAAACATCAAATCCGGAGCCCACTGCTACATTGCCTATACATCTCTCTGTAACTGTCCTGTTTTATGTCCACCTGGTGTAGCCCAGACCAGCTTGATAACCATTGCACCCCACATGAGACATCCTGCTAATAGGTTGTTAGTAGTGATACATTTTGAAGAGTATGTGGAACTATTTACAGTATGTAAGGCAGAATAAATTATTCAATCTATTAACTTTTTTCTCAGTGGAAATTTCTCTAAGATAAACTACAAAATTCTTCACAACGAAGGTCAATGATCAGTGTCTGCTAAATCCTATCCTTTTAAAGTACCTTGATGAAATCATGATCATGTATTCACACAAACCATCGAATTACTCTCAGGGCTGATCTAGAAATAGAAAATGAATCACCATCTTTTTGCCTCCACCATAATGGAAAATGTAACTGTCCATGTTTAGTACACTTCTCCATGTCTGTAGTGACCAGGTCCAGATACATCATATAAGAGAATACAGAATGTTTAGGAACTAGAACACTAGAACTTTTTATTGTGCACTTTATCCAATTACCAGAACTAGTGCACCCTAGCACTAGCTTGTGAGGGGGTTGTGGGCCTTACAGTTCAGCACCCATACTCTATTGGAAGAATAGGTAAAGCTTCAGTCTTCATGTTATTGTCCCTGTCTGCCTTAGATGGTTCTTGCAAAACATTAATGCACAGAGCTGGCCTGAGTGACTTGTAAATACATTTTATAGAGATCCTTATAACCTCTTAATATACGTTAAAGGAACAGTAACAGCAAAAAATGAAAGCGTTTTAAAGTAATGAAAATATCATGTATTGTTGCCCTGCACTGGTAAAATTGATGTGTTTGCTTCAGAAACACTACTATAGTTCATATAAACAAGCTGCTGAGTAGCCATAGCTGAAATTGAAAAAAGTCTATATGGCACAGGTTAACTAGTGGATAACAGATAACACCATTATGTTCTACAGAGCTTATCGGCTGTGTAACCTGAGCCTTTTCAGCTTTGATGGCTGCCCCCATTGCTACACAGCAGCTTGTTTATATAAACAATAGTAGTGTTTCTGAAGCAAACACAGCAGTTTTACCAGTGCAGGGCAACATTGCATTATATTTTTTATTACATTAAAACAATTTAATTTTTTGATGTTACGGTTTCTTTAATCAATTGATGACTACAACACCCAGGATACTCCAACAACAGACTGGCACACAAAGGATCAGTTCTCTAGGACTGTAAATGCCAAAGAGCAGTGTTTCCAGAGCCGCATGGTTAATAAATATGTAATCTCTCCTTATTATGTCCTTGGGTGTGTATGGAGGAAAGTAGAAATGTATTGTATGTAAATATGTGAAGGAAGGTGCAGGTATTGATTAACATTATTCTGTTTACTGAGCACTGTCTTTTACAGATGTATGGAGGAAATATCTATATTTTGGGCAGTCTGAAATATTTGCACTTTAACCTCTCAGAAGGGTTGGAGACATCTCTGGAATTAACCCAATCTGTGCCAGGGTCAATGGACTTTCACTGAAAGGAATCTTATTCTCTGGGACTCATTCCGATAAAACAACTCTAGGAATACTTTATTTAATCTGCATTTATAGGTTTGCCGTGCTTTGTAAAAACTCTTGGGTGAAATTTCGATCTTTTTTAGAGTCTTATTCCTGTTAAATTTGAAGATTTGTAATTAAAATAAGTATAGTCTTTAATTAGACCATTTCTACTGTGTTATTATTTATTTATTTTTTATCTCTTTAGAAAGAATCCACATGGAAACTGTTTATGTTGCAGTATACATGCTTTATTGCTCCGCTGCTGTTGCAAGAAAAAACATTTAGACGTTTGCTTTGATTATTTTCTGACCTGGAGTAGACTGTTTACAATGAATTGCTTATTGATGGCTCTATGTTTGTAAATGAGCCACAAATTATTTATTTTGCTTTTATGCCCTTTTAAGGGTTGGGGCAGATTCGGGGAGATTTAGTCGTCCCACATAGAACGACAACTGGGCAATGCAGCTTTAAACTGTGTAATTGGCAAAGCATAAGGGTTGGGGCAGACTGGCAGATTCGGGGGGAAGATTTAGTCACCTGGCAGCTAATCGCCTCTTCTGCGACCATCTACCCGAACTGCCTTCCGCCTGCTTGAATGAAGAATCACCTGCACTAATACACTTGCGGCGCTTCGATTTCCGAAGTTGCCTCACGAGGAAACTTCGGGTGACTTCGGAAATTGAAGCACCGCAAGTGCATTAGTGCAGGTGATTCTTCATTCAAGCAGGCGGAAGGCAGTTCGGGTAGATTGTCGTAGAAGAGGCGATTAGTCGCCAGGCGACTAAATCTTCCCCCCGAATCTGCCAGTCTGCCCCAACCTTTATGCTTTGCCAATTACACAGTTTAAAGCTGCATTGCCCAGTTGTCGTTCTGTGTGGGATCCCCACGTAATCTGTTTGAGACTGGTATGGACTTTGGCAGCAGCAACCAAGAGATCTCAGTCTCCAGTAGGAATATGTAGGCTAATGTTCAGGTATGGGACCTGTTATCCAGAATGTGTGGGACCTGGGGTTTTCCAGATAACAGATCTTTCATAGTTTAAGTCTACAAGAAAATCATGTAAACATTAAATAAAGCCTATTGGCTGGTTTTGCTTCCAGTAAGGATTGATTATATCATAGTATGGATCAAGTACAAGGTACTGTTTTATTATTGCAGAGAAAAGGCATATAATAATTTTTTAAAATTTAGATTCTTTAATTATAATGGAGTCTATGGAAGACAGCCTTTCTGTAAATATGAGCTTTCTGGATATTGGGTTTCTGGATAACTGATCCCATACCTCAACTAGAGAACAGGGCATGCAGCTGCACTCTGTGTCCTTCCAGTCAACATACTCAATACAGCGAAACCACAGTTTTACATACCCTGATTTTAACCCTTTAAGTGCCACAGAACGTAGAATCTACGTTCTGTGGAAAAGTAACTTGAAATGCCACAGAACGTAGATTCTACGTTCTGCAGCACTTCCGGGTTTTGGAGCGGAGGAGCGGCTGTTAGAGCCGCTCGCTCCGTTCCGTTTCGATCCCCTGCCCCTAGGCAACGAGCAGAGCAGGGGATCGAGTGGCCCCTGGGGCGCGATCGCCCAGGGGCCCAAAAACAGCAGCAGGCACGTGTCACTTACGTGTCCTGCTGCTGCAGCCTGCACTGCGTCGTCGATCTCCGCCCCCACAGCACAGAGACAGGAACCACGACGCAGATGTCTTCCAGGGGCTCTTCCTGATCGCCTGCAACAGTCTCCAGCGATTTTTTCAGGTTAGTGCAACAATTACACACACAAACACACCAACACACACTTATTACAGTAATACACACTTAGATTCACACGTATTCGCTAACCGTACTGTGCAATACCTTTTGTATGTTATTTCGGTGATTATATTGCAATTTTGGGTATTTTGGTGCATTTTTAGCCATTTTATTGAATTTTTAGCCATTTTATTGCATTTTCAGCTCTGCACATGTTGTGTTCACTTGTTTCTAGCCGTATAACCTGTTTGGCCCAGCTAAAATATTCAAACTGTGATTCTGACGGCCGATAACACTAGTCTGGAAAAAAAACATTGATTTTTGTGGTTTTATTGGATTTTTTTGCATTTCACTCTTTACTGCCTTATTTTGTTTTGCCTTGTAAATTTTATATACTATATATCCATTTGGGGGTCTCTGTGTGCCACATAGTTTGGTATATCTATGCATATTGGGCATCAAAGTGTTCAGTAGACACCTGGTGTTCATATTTAGGATGTTTTATGCTGATACGTTACGAAATGTGGGGCATATAATGGGGTAAAATTCAAGCTTTCTGACAATTTTCAGAAATTTGATAAAAACCGTTATGTTCAGCATTGCTTTGCAGTTTGGCAGTTTGCAGTAGAAACATTTATTTACCCATATTGGATTCGTCAGAATGTGTACTTTCTGAAAATATATGGTTTTCTGGGGTCTCTGTACTGTTAGGGGGGTCTAATGTCGCATAATACACACACCAGGTGCTTATATTGCAGCAGCCAGCGCCTCAGCCATGAAAATGTATATACACTATTGTCATTTGGTGGTCTCTGTGCGCCACATAGTTTGGTATATCTATGCATATTGGGCATCAAAGTGTTCAGTAGACCCTTGGCGTTCATATTTAGGATGTTTTATGCTGATACGTTACGAAATGTGGGGCATATAATGGGGTAAAATTCAATCTTTCTGACGATTTTCGGAAATTTGATAAAAACCGTTATGTTCAGCATTGCTTTGCAGTTTGGCAGTTTGCAGTAGAAACACATATTTACCCATATTGGATTCGTCAGAATGTGTACTTTCTGAAAATATATGGTTTTCTGGGGTCTCTGTACTGTTAGGGGGGTCTAATGTCGCATAATACACACACCAGGTGCTTATATTGCAGCAGCCAGCGACTCGGCCGTGAAAATGTATATACACTTTTTTCATTTGGGCATCTCTGTGCGCCACATAGTTTGGTATATCTATACATATTGGGCATCAAAGTGTTCAGTAGACCCCTGGCGTTCATATTTAGGATGTTTTATGCTGATAAGTTACGAAAATGTGGGGCATATAATGGGGTAAAATTCAATCTTTCTGACGATTTTCAGAAATTTGATAAAAACCGTTATGTTCAGCATTGCTTTGCAGTTTGGAAGTTTGCAGTAGGAACACATATTTACCCATATTGGATTCGTCAGCATGTGTACTTTCTGAAAATATATGGTTTTCTGGGGTCTCTGTACTGTTAGGGGGGTCTAATGTCGCATATTACACACACCAGGTGCTTATATTGCAGCAGCCAGCGCGCGTCAGCCGTGAAAATGTATATACACTATTGTCATTTGGGGGTCTCTGTGCGCCACATAGTTTGGTATATCTATGCATATTGGGCATCAAAGTGTTCAGTAGACCCCTGGCGTTCATATTTAGGATGTTTTATGCTGATAAGTTACGAAATGTGGGGCATATAATGGGGTAAAATTCAAGCTTTGTGACAATTTTCAGAAATTTGATAAAAAACGTTATGTTCAGCATTGCTTTGCAGTTTGGCAGTTTGCAGTAGAAACACTTATTTACCCATATTGGATTCGTCAGAATGTGTACTTTCTGAAAATATATGGTTTTCTGGGGTCTCTGTATTGTTAGGTGGTCTAATGTCGCATAATACACACACCGGGTGGTTATATTGCAGCAGCCAGCGCGTCAGCGGTGAAAATGTCTATACATATTGTCATTTAGGGGTCTCTGTGCGCCACATAGTTTGGTATATCTATGCACATTGGGCATCAAACTGTTTAGTAGACACCTATGTTTATTTTTAGGATGCTTTATGCTGGTAATGATACATGGACAATACGATGCTGGAAAGTTGAAGCTTTGAGGCAATTTCCAGATATTTCACCCAAACCGCCAAATTTGGCAAAGCCTTGCGACTCAGTAGTTTGGAGCAGAAAGGCATGGGTACCCATTTTAGATTCTGTAGAATGTGTACTTTCCAAAAATATATGGGTTTTGGGGGGTAAACATATATTTCTGTGTTTTTACCCCACAAAAATGCAGTCAATGTGTTGATTTTTCATTAGATGAAGTTACCCACAGGACTATTTGTATGCGCTAACTTCATTTTGGGGCCTCTAAATGCCAGATACTTTGGTAAACCTATGAACAATGGCCACCAAACTGTTTGGAGGAACCCTGGCAATCATATTTAGGGTGCTTTTTCTTGGTGCGTAACGATACATGGGTGATATGGTGCTGAGAAGTTGAATTTTTGAGGCAATTTTCAGATATTTCACCAAAACCGACAATTGTGGGAAAGCCTTGCGACTCAGTAGTTTGGAGCAGAAAGGCATGGGTACCCATTTTAGATTCGGTAGAATGTGTACTTTCCAAAAATATATGGGTTTGGGGGGTAAACATATATTTCTGTGTTTTTACCCCACAAAAAATGCAGTCAATGTGTTGATTTCTCAGTAGCTGAAGTAAAGTCCTGAACAATTTGGATGTGCTAACTTCATATTGGTGTCTCTAAATGCCAGATACTTTGGTAAACCTATGCATAATGGGTATCAAACTGTTCAGTGGACCCCTGGCAATCATATTTCAGGTGCTTTTTCTTGGTACCTAATATAGTTTGGGATATGCGGAGCAGCAAAATAAAACCTTTGAAATGATTTTTCAGAATTTTGAATTTTTTTTTGAAAAACCGCTATGTTCAGACAAGCTTTTATGTTTGGTAGTTGGGAGTAGAGAGACATAGTTACCCATTTTGTAATCGGCAGAATGTGTACTTTTCAAAAATGTATGGTTTTCTGGGGTAAACCTACGGTTTCAGGATTTTTTGCCTTGGAATCTAAAGCATGCCGTTTTCTGCCTTAGTGCTTTCAAAATTCGGTAATATACTGCCGGGAGTTTTTGCTGTACAGAAATCCTAAATCTCCCTAAAACTATACATATCTGGTATTGGCACATTCGAGAGACATAAGGCTTTCCAAATCAGTTGGATTTTCATCCGTAACATAAAATATTTTTCTGGTATAAATTGATATACGATGAAAAATGGTAATTTTTCATTTTTTTTTTGGTATTTAGTACTATAAATTTTTTTGCACAGGTGGAAATACATGAAAACTCAGGCAGATTTAGAAAGCTCAGTTTCTCCCGAAAAAAACAATGTATAGTTTTCCTAGGTAAACT
This sequence comes from Xenopus laevis, assembly GCF_017654675.1. Classification (NCBI taxonomy): domain Eukaryota; kingdom Metazoa; phylum Chordata; class Amphibia; order Anura; family Pipidae; genus Xenopus; species Xenopus laevis. The sequence continues at coordinate 100,714,434 of NC_054378.1, forward strand.
ATAGGTTTCCCCTCAGAAAATGCCCCTAAAGCGAGAGAGCACAAAATGTTTCAAAAACGGCTGGCATTTCGCGTAACCAAAATGTGAAATTCTGCTGGCACTTAAAGGGTTAAGTTTTCCTGCATTTTACATTACTTCTTTTGTCGTCCTGCCAATTTATAATGCATTTCAATGGGTGCTTTTCCCTGATTGGACATCATGATTTTCCGCACTTTAAATTTTGCCCTACTATTCCCAAAAATGCCTCTCTATTAATCTTATTAAAAGAGGTTTGAAGAAGTTTAAAATACCAAACAGACACATACTTTGCCGTGGTTCTGCCTGTACATAGTCAATTTCAATTAGTCTGCCCCTCATACAGTCATGCACTAATCAATTAATGCTTTAAGTTGTGTATGTGACTGTCAGCAATTACTGTCCAATAGTGTAATATTAATGCTGCGATGTTCAATCCTTGTCATTAACACACTAAGTATTGTATTCAGGGTCGGACTGGGGTGCTGCTGTCTCTGCAAATTGCAACCAACTTTAGTACAACGATTTTACAGCCTAGGAACTGCGTTTCCTGGGAAATAGAAGGGGAGCGGCTCATCTGCAAAGGGTCAAGAGTGAGTTTATTGTCATTTCATCCATATACGTTTGTACAGTGAAACTAAACAACGTGGTGCTACACACAACATAGATGTACCGGACAACAGACAAGGCCCTGGACTCTGACCTTGGTAATAAATGATTAAAGGCAATACACCTAAAACTTGAAATGCTTTTATTTGTTGCTGAGCTGAATCAATGAACACAAAAAGAAACCACTGTATTGAGATAACATTCAGGAAATCAAATTAAAAAATGTTTTTAGATACGTCTTATTTAGTTTAAAACAGCACAGACAAAAATAGCTCGCTAATATCCCATTACAAGCAACGTTTGACCTCTTTGGTCATTATCAAGCTTATCAAAAGACCAAACAGATCTGAAACTGCTGCCACTCTGATCAAGTAGGGCATTGGGCAAAAGAGGTACCTGCCTAGGGTGCAAAGATAGTGGGGTGCTGGGCAGGTACCTCTTATATTATCTTCTACCAACCCCTAGTCCATGTTCACTACCCGCTAATTTGCTTTAGACTTCTTTCTATTAGATGCTGTACAACTGTTAATAAGTTATAGAGCAGCAGCTTCTAAGCAACTTAAAAGAGAACTCAACCCACCCGACTAATCTAGATAGTCCCCCTCCCTGCTTCCCCCCAGAATACTTCAATAGCCCTGAAAATGTCCTTATTGGCACCTGTGCAGTTGGAGCAGTCTTCTGGTTCATACCAACTGCATGCGGCAAAATTGCCTTAACGGACCCATATTGCCAAAGAGGACCCAAATAAATCTGAAGATCCGGAAGATGTCGCCCATAAGCTCTGCTGCACTTACTCTGCACTGATAGGTGAGAAATATTTTAGGGCTATTGAAGTATGCTGGGAGGAAGCAGGGAAGGGGGACTATCTAGCTTAGTAGGTAGGGGATTTTTGTAATTTGGGGGTTGAGTTCTCTTTTAACAGTTGCCTTTATTATTTAGTTTACATGGTTTTTGAGTTATTAGCCAACCTATTTCCAAACTGGAATTTGTCTCTGACATCAGCAACTAAATAATATTGACTAAATAACTAATATGCTGTGATAGCTCAATTTTATTGTCATCCTCATTGTGATTATGGATTCTTCCAGTCCTTATGTTAATCTCAAAATAGAGAATAGTGCACATGTTCCTTTTTTGTTGATTAAAGATTTAGGTTTTGAAAAGATTTACATACATTAGGATGTAAAGAGTGTACTCTTGCAAGGTATAGTGAGAAGTAACTTTATAAACCCCATAACTCCCCAAATCCCAGGGAGCAATTCAGATATTTCATATGATGGAAGCCAGCAAAGAATGGACCAATACCTTATCTCATTTTAGCACAGACATTAAAAGAGTGTGGGGTCAGTGTTAATGCTGATACAGGGTCAGCCTGCGGGCGAGGCTCATTGTCTGGGATCAGAAATATGAAGGTTTGTAGGAGAGTTGTGAAGAAGAGAAACATTTCCATCCTGGCCAACTGCTCGCCCAGGCAAGATCGGCGTCCTAAAAAGTACAGATTCAGCATCAAACTAAACGACTGATGAGCACTACAGAGATATTTCTAATTAGGTCTTCATTCCCCCCTGCTTCACAAACAACTAGATGTCTCACAGCATCATTGCAATTAAACTAACATCATGTATTTATAATCAAGCACAGAGCGTCTTCAGCAGTGATGGGGCAAAAGTGAATGGTACATATATTGAGAAGGACTCTCCCACCTGTGGTCCTACAGATTTCATTGGCTCCCGTTCCACCCAACATCCTCAAGCTTTCAGTGAGAACAGGGCTACAAGTTGGGCAACTCGATTCTGATTCTGCTGAAGCCTAATCCGTTGATACCTGCTTTCCCACAACTATTGGTTCCTAAAAGCTGTTATAATCATTGTTGCTACAGTTACTGTTCTATTTAGAGCCCATGTGAGTAATCATGGAGACTCCTACGGATACTTAACAGGGCCCCCAACCAAAGGCAGCATGGGCAGTGGACTCTGCTGACAAGTAGATCGAGGCCCCAAAAACGCCCCGCACACATGGTCATGCCTCTGATCCACCCCAGCTATAATCTGGCCAATTCCCCACTTGCTCCCCGGAAAGTCATGTCTCCTGTGCAACCTTCATATTGGATCTTTGCCCGTCTGGAAAGTGTACATCAAGACCTCACATTAGGGTGGCCCTGGCTGTACTATCATCTCCAATGCTACTACATGTGCTTCTGTTCTTCCAGCTGTGTCATAGGGCCACTACTTGGACTAGCCCTAAACACAAACCATACATTTTCTCTAGGGTCAGACTTGGCCAGTGGGACATTGGGAATAAAGCCAACAACAGACCTGCTGGATACTCCCCCTGACCTCTCCTTGATTGCTGCTGCAATGTACAAGTACAGTATAAAGTATGTGTGGGGCCATTTGGGGAGTCAGATCATGAAGGCGGAAGGTGGGGCCCCTGAGATGGAAGTTCCAGTGGGTCCCGGTCCCCCCAGTCGTACACCGTTTCCCTCCACTATTTGTTATAGCATTGGCTTTGATCATGTCCCTGTCACCATCAGTTTTTTTATTACCTGCAGCAAATGGCACAAATGCTTCTTTCTTTACAAATTTTCCCTCCTCATCCAGAAAATGCTCAGGATAAAACTGATATGGGTTTTCCCAGACTCTTTCATCTTTTAGAACAGATGATAGGTTTATCATGACAATCATTCCCTAGAAACAAAACAGGAATACAGTCAGAACAGTATGACTCCCAAACAGGTGGGCGTTTGCTTCTGGAACGTATTAAGTTGTCGGTTGTTAAAAAAGTCTGACTTTCATGTAGTTATATTACTTTAATTCACCTTTTATTTCACATTATTATGACATCCATTACCTTTGGGATGAAATAGCCTTGGATTTCTGTCTCTATACGCCATGTGTGGCAAAGTGAGAGGGAGCACAGCACCGCACCTCTAAATCTCATGGATAACAGCATTGGTATAGGGCAGGGATCCCCAACCTTTTGAGCCCGTGAGCAACATTCATAAGTAAAAGGAGTTGGGGAGCAACACTAGCATGAAAAATGTTCTTGGGGTGCCAAATAAGTGCTGTGATTGGCCATTTGGCAGCCCCTATGTGGATTGTCAACCTACATTGAGGCTCTGTTTGGCAGTACATCTGGTTTTTATACAACCAAAAATTGCCTCCAAGCCAGGAATTCAAAAATAAGCTCCTGTTTTGAGGCCAATGGGAGCAACATCAAAGGATTGGAGAGCAACATGTTTACTCACGAGCTACTGGTTGGGGATCACTGGTATAGGGCATGTTTAATACATCCAGCATAGCAGGTTTCCTGTTTCTTCCAATTATTTGATCAATTTCCTCTTGAACCTTCCCTGAATCAACAGATTCAGGTCAGTAGATAATCTAATGCAAATACGCAAATATACAAATATGCTGTATTCTCAGTATACCATCAGACTGTCAGGAGAAACTACAGTAACCCACATAATCAGGCATAGAATTATCCCTATACATAAGAATTGGCACAAATCAGAATAAGGTAAATTGGATTTAAATATTAGTATTTTTTTTTAAAAGTAAAAACAAATTCAGGCACTTACTCTGGACTTCTGGATACAGCAGCATGTACAGTAAAGCCCACCTCAGGGTGGTAGTTGTAGTTTCTGTACCAGCAGTACATATACTCAACTGGAGTATAAAGAAGATTATTTTCATTGAAGCTGCTCTCTTTGTCTCCTTTGGCCTAGGAAAGATAGAATTTGACCGTGATGAGTATGTCTTTTAATTGTGGTCTTTTGGATCCTCAAAGTAATTGGTATAGTCTTTGAACAGGCTGACACTGAATTACATTGAGTTATATCTGCTCCTAAAAACAGCTGCATTGCATACACTGAAAGGATCTACTCTTCCAACACTACCTGAGACAGTGAGCATCTCTAAGGAAATAAGGGCATCCGCTAAAATTAGGATGAAGGAGATTTTATCTTCAGGTGTGACTAGATTTGTCAGGAAGGGTATTAATCTACTCCTGAGGGGACTCTTTGCTGCTTGTAAATTGCACAAAAATCTGTTGCGTCTGCCCGCTGTCTGCCTATGGATGTGTGTGTTCATGTGCACACATAAAAAGGGTCACATAGGGGCAAATTCCCTAGCGACCGCTTCACCCACTTTGCAACACTTCGCCAGGCATAATTCGCCAGGACACCACTAATTCCCTAAAATGTGAAGTTGCCTCCAGGGCGCAGAATGCTGGCGAAGTTACGCTAGGGTTATTTCACCAAGCAAAGCGAAGTTGCGCTAGCGTTGGCTAATTTGCATACGGCGGGAAGTGAAAGCTGAATGGACGTATATGTTGCAGCAAATACATAACATTACACAAGGCCAGGGAATAAGATAAAATCAAGTTGTTATAATGCTCTACACACGAGCCAAGTGTATAGTTTATGTGCCATATGTTAGCAAATGTAGGGGGGGACCCGGGTACACAAAAACATTTTTACAGTCTTTTGCAGGCTATCACCCAGAAAAAAGGAAAAGACGATAGCGTATTTTGGGACAAAAAATGGAGGGTCCTATGCACTCCATTGCACTTCGCCTGGTCTGAAGTGGCGAAGGCAAGTCTGGTGCAAGAGGTAACGTTCAGTAAAATCCGCATCTTAGTAAATTTGCGGTTGACCGGATGTGCAGAACATCACAGCGGAGCACAGGGGTGCCACGTTCGCCAGCCTCAGCTTCTTCCGGATCCTCTTCTTGCTGTTCAGTCATTTAGGGCGTTTTCCGGCTCAACTGAGAATGCGCCATATATGGTCCTGTCGGCGATCGCTTAACGAAGAAGCTGAGACTGACAAACATGGCGCCCCTGTGCTCCGCTGCGCTGTTTTGCATGGGACACAATTTTGGAGTAACACTGTGCAGGGTGGAGGCAGGGGGGTGGAGCCTGTTTGGCTGAATTCGCAAAAAAGTGCTTCATCTGCCTATAACTGTCCTGAAATAAATACTGGATTATTTGCATCCCTTAAATGGCAGATACACCAAAGTTATGGCACTAATTACAGCATTTTTGCCAGAATGATATCACTAAACAGGTCACATTTTGGTCTCACAGGGCATCATATCCTACCTGACAAGGCTAATATGCATTTCCTGATCCAAAGACACTAAAGGACTCCATAAAAACTGTCAGGACTACAGTATGTGTAAGCTGCCTTGTCACACCAGCATGTGTGGCTGCCAGATCCCCACACTCACTCAGTATATTCTAGGGTTGCCACTTTTTCTGGGGCCAGAAAACAGGCAGGGGGTGGAGCACATGAAGTCAGAGATGGGGGGGACCGGTGACGGGGTCGGATGGGACTGATGATGTGGATGATCAGTGATTGGCTGATCGCCATGTCATTATTTTCAATGTCCTGTCCTGATTTCCTTATTTGGAAATCCAGACAGGAAGGTTTGACCCGAACAGCCCTTCCAAATACTGGGCTGTCCAGGTGAAATCTGGACAGGTAGCAACCCCAGGATTGGACTGGGCCGGCGGGACACCGGTGGGCCCCTGCCCTCATGGGCCCCTGCCAGCCCAGACCCACTCCCTTAATCTGCACAGACCAAAAACAAAAATGCCCACAGAAGTTTGGAACCCGGTGTGCCCCCTGTGCTCCAGTCTGACCCTGGACAACCCTAATATACAGTAGACACACATCTGCTGACAAAAGGACTTGTTTCTGGGTTTTTCTACTCTTAAGGTGGAGTGCACTTGGCTGGAGCCTTGTAAGACAACAGGGAAACACACTGCCATAGTCATGTACACAGCAAGGCCACCAGCCCACCTCACCCATACATCTTAATGCACTGCAGAGGGACCAGGCCATTTGATGTATTCAAGTTTAGGGAGGACCCATTACAGAGATACAGTCACTTCTAACCTAATAAACTTGTAATTAACAAGTTTCCTTTGCAAATCCTGGTATAGCCCAAAGGGTTTCCTTCCTATTATTCCTTTTACCTTTAGCAAAGCAGAAATATTCATATGCATAAAGTCACTGTGTTACATCTGCATTATACAATCTTATACCTTTGGAATTTCCAGTTAACCCAAGTGCTTCATAAAGGGGAAATCTAAGCCGATCTGCTATGTCTTCAGACTTCTGGAACAGAGCTTCTTTTATTACTTCAAACACATTTAGCACAACCATATTTTGCCAACAGATCTGCAGGCTGAACACATCTCCATACTTTTTACTGAGCTGCAAAAAGAAATATATTCATGTCAGACATCATCAGCCACGTACCAGGCTCTACCAGCTGATATTTATCTGAAATACTAAATAAGTGATAAGCAGCCGATGTCCCTCCTGGTGGTGTTGAATTACAGCTCAGAACCACAGAAAACCCAAAGGCTGTTGGGTTGATTCTGGGAATTGTAGTTGAACAACATCTGGATGGCCAGTGCTTTCCCATGTCTCCGCCAACATTTCTTTGTTAATAGAAGGTAATCTTATTTAAAATAGTATTGTTCAGGGTTATCAGTAGGGGGTGCTGGTGACTGAGGATTGTAGAGGACTGGGCACTTTCTTAAAGTGGCCATACACTATAAGATCTGCTCGTTTGGCGACTTCGCCAAACGAGCGGATCTTTTCCCCAATATGCCACTTACGGCAGGGCTATATCGGGGGTAATCTGAACGTTCGGCCCTATGGCCAAACGATCGGATTACGACAAGCGCAATGGGCTCCGACGGGTCAGTCGGGAGAAAAATCTTCCCGATTGATATCATGTCCACATATCGAAGCCTCTAAACGACCGATATCGGCAGCATTATCTGCCTGTGTATGGCCACCTTTAGAGATATTGGTGGAAGTCCCAACTACTTCTACTTATGTCAATGCTAAATTCTTGGCAGACTCACATTCTGCATACTTTATAAGTCTCCTAGCTTAAAGGGGAACATGTATGGAAAACATAGTTAAAGGAACAGTAACACCAAAAAATGAAAATGGTATGTACTATTGCCCTGCACTGGTAAAACTGATCTGTTTGCTTCAGAAACGCTACTATAGTTCATACAAACAAGCTGCTGTGTAGAAATGGCGGAAATTGAAAAAAGGCTATATGACACAGGTTAAGGCTGGGGGCAGACGGGAGATTACTAGACAACTTCGGAAATACTAGGCAAATTCTTGCCTGCGGGAAGGCAGTGCAGGGAGATTAGTTGCCCACAGTAGAGGAGATTTGTCACTGGCGACTAATCTCTCCATCTGCCACCACCCGTCCCTAAGGGTAAGGCCACACTGGGCGTTTTGGGAAGATTTGGTCGCCTGGCGACTAATTGCCTCGTCTTTGCGGCGACCAATCTCCCCAAAGCCTTCCCTCACTCTGCACTGGCTAAAATGAAAAAACGCAGACGCTAATCACACGCGGAGATTTGTTTTCCGAAGTCGCCCGAAGATTCCTCGTGAGGAAAACGAATTGCTGCGTGTGATTAGCGCCGACGTTTTTTAATTGTAGCTGGCGCAGAGTCAGTTGTTCTATAGCTCTCTCTGAGCAGTTTGCAGTCTACAATACCCCTTCACTTTTTGCTATACAGTCTACCTTAGCTACTATCTTGGTTATTCTCGTCTCACCATAGCTAACCTCTCCTGCTCCCTTCCTCTTCTCTTCTTCTGGATGGGCTGGGCTCTCTTACCCAGCCAAATACTGAAATGCCCAACCTCTCACTGGAAATGGTTTCTGCTCTGGCTTCTATCCAGTCAACTGCCTCTCTGTTTATTAAATGCTTCCAACTGAGACTGAGGAGAAGTAAATAAGTTCACTGCCAATTCCACTGCTCATAAGGAATTTTTCTTCATTTAAAAAGGAAGCTATGCTATAAAACACAGCTATAAAGGGTCAGTTTTACCTATATTAAATCAAGTAGCATGTATAAGGTATGTCTATTGCCAACAATACTAATGCTTAAACCCTTTATATTAAAATCCCCTACCCTCCTACCCTAAATATATCCCCTCCCTACTCCCCCCTAGCCTAGGTGTTACCCACAGTAAATGCCCTTACCACTTTACTTACCCCTCGTTGCAGATGCAGCTCATTAGAGTTCACGTGCGACATCTTCTTCTCTTCGGTTATTGTCGTAAAGTAAGTGCCGTATCAGCGCATGCGCAGTTGGAGCAGTCTTCCAGTTTTTCACAACTGCACGTGCGCTGAACTAATGGAAATTGCAGAAGCACCAGAAGAAGAATTGAAGAGAACCGAAGAGAAGAAGATGGCACCCGTGAACTCTGATGCCCTGAATCTGCACCGACGGGGAAGTAAAGAGTTAGGGGCATTTACAGAGGATAACACCTAGGCAGCCCCCTCATAGAGGGACAGGGTAGTAAGAAAAGTAATGTAAAAAATCTGAATAAAAAAAAACATTGGCACCAAATCCCCCCTTACAAAAAATTGGGGCCCCAGAGAATATTTTTTTTAAAAAAAAACATTGGTGGCAGGGGCATATAGAGTATTAAAATAATACATTGGTGGCCAGGAGATTAAAAAAAATTAAAAACACACACATTGGTGTTCAGTAGAATTGAACTTGTGGCTTCAGGACTTCAACTTTTATAATGACTTTGGGTCTTTCCGCCACTTCAGGACTTCAATTTAGACTGTTTTAGTGACTTCGACTTTGGCTATTTTCGTGGCTTCAGGACTTCGGCTGTTCAGCTTTTTGGCACTTCCGCATTTCGGCTGTTTGGGACTTTGGAAGGGCGGCACGACTTCGCGATGTCAAAGGGGGCCAGCTCTTTCGAAGAGTTCAGCACTGCCGGGCCCCCCTTCGATCACACCCACTTTACCACAATGACTTTTAAGACCATATCCAAATTAATGGTGGTAACACTACAGAAAACCAAATGGTTGCTGCTCACAGGAGGGATATCAGCTATCACTGATATGTGAACAAAGTGCATGAAGTCATGTTAACCTTAAGGTCAGAAACACACTCTATTATTTCGGGAGATTAGTCGCCCAGCAACAAATTGCTTCTTCTTCGGGTGAGTAATCTCCCTGAACTGCCAATCCGCCAGCTAGAATTTAAATCGCCGACGGGATGGCAATCGTAGCGATTCATTTTCTGAAGTCGCCTGAAGTTGCCTCACGAGGAAACTTCGGGTGACTTCGGAAAATGAAGTGCTCTGAGAGCCATCCCGCTGGTCATTTTCATTCTAGCAGGGAAGGCAGTTCGGGAAGATTAGTTACCCCAAAGAAGAAGAGATTTGTCGCTGGGCGACTAATCTCCCCGAATTGCAGCGTGTCTCTGCCCTAATAGGGAGGGAGTATGATAACTAAAGGGCAAAATGTCTTATTAAATTGTAGCCAAAGAGTCTGGAAAGAAAATTTTTTTGCCGCAGTTCAAGCTGTGTGCTTGACTAGTTGTGTGTATCTCAGAAAAGATGACAAAAAAGTATTTAATACATTTGACAGGATTGAAATTTCTGGCCCACAGGCCTAATTGATATATTGCTAAAATAATTGCACCAAAAATTTGTCAGGTGATTAAGGAAAAGCTTAGTTTATGCTAAACTTACTTTTTAGACACGCTGGGTTTTTTATTTGTCAGAGGTGTTTTCTTATCCTTGGCCGGGATCTTCATGCCTGTGCCAGGCTCATCCCTAAACAAATATATAAAGGTAACAGACAATATAAATTAATTGTGTGTTTTAAGAAATATATTCCCCAAACATTGGGACCTGACTAATACGCATATATCTTGCTTGTGAATATTGCAGAATTTCCTCAGGTGGCAAAAAGCCATTCCTGGTAACTTAAATAACCGGAATTTCAGATTTTTAATGCAGAGAGTGCAATTTGACTCTGTTCGCTAGCAATGTGGCCCCCACCAGACCCCCGTCAGCAATCTTAAGGTGTCCTGCCCGGATTTCCTAATTTCACCTGGAAAGCCAAGTTTTGAAAGGGGTGAAAACTGCCTGTCCGGATTTCTAAAACCGAACAGGTGGCAACCCTAGATGGTGCACACACATCTATAAATAGACACTGACGCATGCGGAAGTGAGGCATAGATAGGTAAGGAGTGGGAAAGGTGACAAGGGCAGCAGGAACCAGCCATACATTTTGTGTGAGTGGTGGCCCAAATCACGGGTCCACGCAGGGCCGGCCTTAGGCCTATTGGACCAATTGGGCCCAATAGGGCCCCGCACCTCTGGGGGCCCCGCACCTCTGGGGGCCCCGCACAACAGGGCAGCACAGATAATATTTCCCTCAGCACATGATGCTGCCTGGCCTGCCCCCAACTTTGATAGTCCAGCCCATCCCCAAATCCATAGGTCCAGCCCACCCCCAACTCTGATAAGCCAGCCTATCCCCCAACTCTCATAGGCCCAGCTTTCCTCCAACCTTGATAGGCCCTGCCTGCCCCCAATCCAACCAAGCCTGCTCCCAAGCTGAATCGGCCCAGCCTGCCCCAAACTAATTGGCCCAGTCCACTCTCCTATTTCCTCCCTCTCTCTCTTTCCCTGTGTGCCCCTATTATGTGCCCCTATTTCATCCCTCTCACTCTCTTGCCTTGTCTGCCCCTTTCCTTTCTATATTGTGCCTGTATGCCCTTATTTTCCTAAATACTTGGTGTGTCAGTAGCCAGCAACACTTTGTCTAGGGGCCCCGCCAACATGGTCCCAATTGGGCCCCACATTTGATAGGATCAGCCCTGGGTCCACGCATCACTATGAAGTTGCATTGCTCTCCAGACTCTAACTCTGAGTCCTGCTACACCTCTCACCTGTAGATGTCACTGTACACTAGTGTTACAATCAGGTTCCCTTGAAGCTGTTATTCCTGCTTAATACACAGTATGTTGCTAACTAGTCTCTCCTGTCTAGCAGCCCGTCTTTTGTTCCACACCAGGGAGAACTCACATTACCTCTTACCTTGGATTTGTATATTTGAGAACAAACTTGCTTTCAACCGGGGGAGTTGCCTGCAACTTGGAAAAAGTGCTTATTCATTGCCTTGGAACTGAAGGACAGCTTCTTTTTTATACCTTGCCAACTGTAAGGGGATTACTAACAATCCATTGTGATTTTTTTTTCTAGGAATCATGAAAAATATGCGGTTTACCTATTTTCTAAAAAGCTCTAAAAATTTGAGATTTATCAAGTAAAAAAACCAGGAAAGCCTTTCATGACAAACTCAAAATTTTAGAGGTTTTCTGATTTTTTTCCCACTACAAATTGTCAGTTTTTGAGTTTTTTCGAGGTACTCATAATTTTTCTGGATCATCAGCTATTTTCTTTGTTCCAACTGTTTTTAATTGGAACTTTAAACTCACAAACTCTAAAACCTCGTCTGTCGTTGATTTTATTAATCATGGTTTCAAAAACCTCTAAAACCACTAAAATCTGACCTTCAATAAATAAGCCTTCACGTGTCACTTAGGAGACAGCTCTTACTGCACACTCATTTCTTCTTTAAAAATAGTGTGCTCCCAGGGGCTCACCCTCGCCCCGTACCCCCTGCATGCAAACTAACCCCCCTTACACATTCCGGCACACCTGATTTGCTTGCATCCCTGCCCCCCCCCCTGTGATTGCACCTCTCTCACCTTAAAATTTAACTCAGGTCAAAATTCCTGTGTGGAAGAGCCGTTGCCATTCGATGACACGCAAACAACATGTCCGGTGTGCATAAAAGAATGGAACTCAATGTGAAATCGCAGGTACAAACAGTGGCGTAACTACCCTTGGGGCCCACTGGAGTCACGATAATGGTTATCGCAGGAGGAGATTTTACAGCGTGCATGGCAGCAGTACTCCAGCACCTGATTCATAGGGGGGAGGGCTCGACAGGGGGGCCCGGGTGCCCATCCTGTACCAGAGCCCACCTGGACACAAACTACATGTATCTGACTGTTGGATGAAAACTACGCATGCGTTTCATCCGACAGTCAGATGCATGTAGTTTGTACCCGCAAACATTAAGTTCCATTCTCTTCTGCACATCGAACACGTTGAATGTGTGTCATTGCATAGCGACGTGTCAAACGTAAGTGCGCCGTGGAGTTCAGCCCTTAAGGGAATTTAACAAATGAAATGCTTCAAGCCCACCTGTGAACGTTCTTAGAATATGATTTAACCCCGGCAATTACTTTTTTTTAATTGCAAGCCAAAAAATAAATCTTCCATAACAGTTGAAAATATACTGGTGATAATTCCTGAGCCTAGCTCTAAAGGTGGCCATAGATGCAAAGATCCGCTCGTTTGGCAACATCGTACCAAACGAGCGGATCTTTCCCCGATCTGCCAATAACAAACATGGCTATATCGGGTGTAATCTGATTGTTCGGCCGTATGGCCGAACGATCCGATTACGATGTGCCGTTCGCTCCGGCGGGATCGGTCGGGTAAAAATCAAACCTGACCGATCGACCAAAGGACCGATGCCCGCTGGACGAAAGATGTCGGCACACGCCACACACAATCTGAAAATCGTACGAATCCTCGATTCGTATGATAGGATCTATGTGTCTATGGCCACCTTAAGTCACACTCTCAGCTCAAGAGCAAGGCTAACACAAGGATTAGAAAATTCTACAGTTTATAAACCATGAAAGTCATAGACAACTCTCCAAAATATTTTTGAATTTTGATACATTTTGTTCCTTATTTAGTCAAGTTAGACATCTGCTTCAAGGGCTGTCCCTCTGAAGCTTTTGGTTATATAGAAGATACCCCTCTGCCACTGATACAATAAGTGCTACTAGATTAACTTGATTATAGACACAGTTGTCTGCCACACAGTCACTTTCTGCACTGACACTAAGGGGCACATTTACTAAGCTCGAGTGAAGGATTAGAATAAAAAAACTTTGAATTTCGAAGTTTTTAATTGGCTGCTTCGACCATCGAATTGGCTACTTCTACCTTCGACTATGACTTCGAATCGAATGATTCAAACTAAAAATCGTTCAACTATTCGACCATTCGATAGTCGAAGTACTGTCTTTTTAAAAAAAACTTTGACCGCCTACTTCGCCACCTAAAACCTACCGAGGTACAATGTTAGCCTATGGGGAAGGTCCCCATAGACTTTCCTAGCAATTTGGGATCGAAGGAAATTCGTTCGATCAATGAATTAAAATCCTTCGAATCGTTTGATCCGAAGGATTTAATTGTTCGATCAAACGATTTTTCCTTCGATCGAACGAATTGCGGTAAATCCTTCGACTTCGATATTCGAAGTCGAAGGATTAAACTTTGATAGTCTAATATCGAGGGTTAATTAACCCTCGATATTCGACCGATAGTAAATATGCCCCTTAAACTGGACCATTAATAAAGATACGTCATAGCTGTGCTTTGTTGCCTGTCTCTGCTTGTAAAATATGAGCCCTCCATTGTGCATAAAGTTGTTCTTTGTAGGGAGCTCTTTGCTTCACAGTACCTGATTGCTTAATCCAGTCCAAGTTTTGTTTATGCAACCAAGTTCAATCATTCCATCACTCAGTAATAATGTTTCTGGACTCCCCAAAGAACATTTTAGACAAAACAAAAATTCAACTAGACATGATGACACAAAGACATTGGAAATTAAATGAATTCACCCTATTCTGTAAGAAACAATGATAATATTGTCCGGTGGAACAAAATGTGTATTAAAAAAATGAACTGTAAATTAACTTTGCCACTCAATATCAAGAAACCCACAGCACCAGAATGACAAAAAAGACTGCAGAACCCAGTGGTCATTTCCCCCCACCCACAATAAATCGCAAACACCTTCTCAATCCTCGTAAGTGCATCTTGCGTCACATGTATTTTGGGCGCTGCCTGCTTAAGAAATGGTGATGCAGTCCAGAGAATAGAAATATACATAATTGAAGATGCACAGGGCTTTTACTATACATTGCACATTTGCAAATTGATGTCCTTAACCATCTGTATTTGGTAATGCATGTATATTGATGAAATTCTTATTTGAGAGAAAGTGAAATACATATTTTAATATGAATGTAAACCACCCCTTTAAAGTGGTGGTTCACCTTTGAGTTAACTTTTTTTTTTCTATTGCTTTATACTGTAGGTTTTGTGCATATTGTGTGCCTGGACATAATCCGCTCTAGGCAGAAGTGCAGTAAATGTAATTAGGACCATGTGCACACTTGAGTTTAGGGCAGAGACAGACGAGAAGATTCGGGGAGATTTAGTCGCCCTGCGACAAAACGCCTCTTCTTCGCTGGGCTAGTCCGACCCTGTACTGGTTCAATTCACTGTGAAAATGAAATGCCACTTACAACCAGCGAATTCTGCTATTACTTATTAAGGGCAGAGACACAAGTGGAGATTCAGGGATATTAGTTGCCTGGCGACAAATCTCCTCTTCTTCAGCGACTAATCTCCCTGAACTACCTCCACGCCAGCTAGAATCTAAATCGCCGGCAGGATGGCACTTCGATCACTTCATTTTCAGAAGTCACCCGAAGTTGCCTCAATAGGAAACTGGCAGGGAGGTAGTTCGGGGAGATTTCATTTCATTTCATTTTCACAGTGAATTGAACCAGTACAGGCTCAGACTAGCCCAGCGGGATACCGGGAAAAAACCCGGTGGGCCCGACCTTCATGGGCCCCCGCCGGGCCAGACACCCTCTCCTGATCTCCTGGTCCTAAAATAAAAAAGAATTTGGGGCGCCGCACAACTCTGTTATGCGCTCCGTGCAACTCCATGTGCGCATGCGCACCATGCGCTTCATTTACGCATGTGCAGTTTTGTGTGGCGTCGTGATAGGGGGGCCAGGGGGTCTGGAGGGGGGTCCTGGGTATGAATCAAGTTTTAAAGGGACTCTGCCATCATTTTTATGGTGTACTTTTTATTTCTAAATTACAATGTTTAAATTACAAATATTTCACAATGTAACTGCTTCACAATGCTCTGTTGAATATAATAGTGTACTACTTATCTGTTTTCTGCTATTTAACTTGTGCCATTTAACACTATTTGAATAGCCTTCATTGCTACACAGCGGCTTGTTTATTTATACACAATAGTAGTGTTTCTGAAGAAAACAGATTATTTTTACCAGTGCAGGGCAAAACTACATTATATTTTTATTACACTTTCATTTTTTATGGTCTCATTGTTCCTTTACTGAACAATAATTTTAGCAGCACAGGACAATTGTGCATTATATTTTAATTACTTTAAACTAGGCATGTACCGAATCCACTATTTTGGATTTGGCTGAACCCCCGAATCCTTCGCAAAAGATACGGCATAATACCGAACCAAATCCTAATTTGCATATGCTAATTATGGGTAGTAAGGGAAATCACGTGATTTCCCTCCCTACCCCTAATTTGCATATGCAAATTAGGATTTGTATTTGCTTCGGCAGGGCAAAAGGATTCGGCTGAATCGGAATCCTGCTGAAAAAGGCAGAATCCTGGCCGAATACCAGTGCATCCCTACTTTAAACACTCCTTTAAAGGAGAAGGAAAGCTTCAAGACAGTTTATTGCCAACAGATTATCCACAATAGTGCAAGCTAGAAAGCTATAATTATTCTGCAGAATGCTTTACCATACCTGAGTAAACAGCTCTAGACACTGTCTCTGTTTGTTTAGGATAGAAGCTGCCATATTGGCTTGGTGTGACATCACTTCCTGCCTGAGTCTCTCCCTGCTCACTTACAGCTCTGAGCTCAGATTACAGCAGGGATGGGAGGAGGGAGGGGGAGAGGAGCAAACTGAGCATGCTCAAGCCCTTCCCTGGAGGTTTAAGATGAAAACAGGAAGTCTGATACAGAGGCCCATGTGTACACAATAGAAAGAAAGAAATGCTGTGTTTTCTTTTGACAGAGGACTCAGAGCAGCATTACTTGTGTATTTATATATAGACCTTTCTGATAAAGATTACTTAATTTTAACCTTTCCTTCTCCTTTAAGGCCAAAGTGCTGTTGTGAATAAGCGGTGACCCCCCCCCCCAGGGCAAGTAGTAGATGGTAGTTCACTGATAAAAACACAGAGTGGGTGGAAGCTAATAATGGAATTATGCTAATAATGGAATCATAGGCTTTTGGTAATAATGGAATTATGTGTGTCACTAGGTCTACAGGTATTGCACTGATATCATTTTGTGTTAACCTGAACTGTCTATTCTAATGTTAAAGAACACAGAAATAACAATACTTGATGGCAACAGACAATGGATGGGCTAATATAGTCCTATGAGATAGTAAATGTGGCTTTGCTTTGGTTTGTACAAAAACTGAATAAACCCTGATAAACCCTTAGAATTGTATAAAAGTAATGCTGAAACCCAACGAAAAAGACGGCAAGACAAAATTGTAAATGGGACAGATTCGCTCTAGACAAAAAAGTTGCCAAGAGGAGCTCCGGCCATCCTTTTTTCTGCTTTGGAGACATCGTTGCATTCTGTGGTGGGGATGGTGAAGGAAGCTGTTTCTGGACAGGGAGGCAGTAGAACTGCTGGCTCCCTGCTGTTGTCTTTTTCTTATTCCTGACCCCCCTATAGAAATACACACAGACACCTAAAATTAAAAGTAAACAGCATTGGTTCCTCCCTACCCTCTCATCAAGCAGCACTTGCCCGCTGGACAAAAAAAGTGAATCAGAAAAGTGACGTTCCTAGTGGTGCCAATCAGGTCCGGACTGAGAATTAAAATAGGCCCTGGCATTTCAGATACACGGAGGCCCAGTCAGCCCCCACCAGCCCCACCAGCCCACTAAATACTGACTTTCTGTGGGACCTTATAGCAGCCCCTCTGGCATTTGCCAGAACCCACAGATTGCCAGTCCGGGCCTGGTGCCAATAGCAGTTACCCCACCACTGTCGCTTGAGAACTTGTAGTTTCTGACATGGACAGACCAAAACATTGGTGCCTTTTCATGGAGTATGACAGATAAAAGTCCAAAGAAAAGACTAGCAGAGCAACAGTATGGTAAATTATGGTAGAGACAGTAACATTTTGCAAAATAAATTGTGTAGCCCCCCTTCACCAATCTGTATTGTTAAGTGGTGTGTGGTAAAGCAGTTGACTCCATGCAGAATAACATTTAGCATACAGTGTAAACATAAAAGCATATCTTATGACTGATTAATCAGATGAACCACAATAAACAAGCCGAGTGTCTATCTCAGCAGACCTTTGCTCTCTTACCTGTGTCCTAGATTCCACATATACCACTCTGTTCTGTTCCCTGAGTCAGCGTATAAATATCTGCACAGAATGAAATGCAACTACTGTATATATTCCTGCTGCTGTTGCCCCTCAGCCTACTGCACCTTTATTTATAGTACTATCTGCTTTTATTATACTTAGCATGAAACAGTGGCTAATGTTTTCTGAAGATTGGTATGGGACCTGTTATGCTTGGGGTCCTGGAATTTTCCAGATTAGGGGACTTTCAGTAATTTGGGTCTTCATATCTTAAGTCTACAGAAAAAAAATCATTCAAACGTTAATTAAACGCAATTGTATCTTGAGATCAAGTCCAAGATACTGTTTTATTATATAACAGAGAAAATGGAATTCATTTTTAATAATTAGAATTATTTGCTTAAAATGGGAGTTGGCCTTCCTGCAATTGGTTTACAGATAACGGATCCCATACCTGTATTGTCTTTGGTGCTTTTAGAGAAAGAACATGTTATGTGTTATTCACATTCAGTAATACACAGAGAGTGACTGTGCAGACAGGGTTATCCATTGCACCAAGCAAATGATATATGAATTGCAGTGTATAGAGGTAAAAGGTACTCGATCAGTAGACCTTTTTATGTGATACTATTTCATGGTTTTGCATGTATTTTTTTATTTTTATTCAATGTTTATTACAATTAGGAAACAAGAGTAGCAAGTTATCTAACCTTGGCACACATTTTATAATCATGTGGGACCTGCAAGTAAACAAACACAGGATCTTCCCGTGGGCTGGGCTCGCCATAAGGAATCTCAAAGGAGAAACGCTGCAGGAGAGTCGTGAAGAAGAGGAACAGTTCCATCCTGGCCAACTGCTCTCCTAGACAAACACGGCGACCTGGAAACAACAGTTAAAATTTAAAAGAAGTACAGAATATGAAAAATATTCAAAGTCAAACTTTCTGGAAATAAAGGGAAGTTTTAGGCTGATGACACTTGGGTCATTTTACTTCTGTCAGATGGAAAAAATAGGTTGGGATTAAAATTAACTTTAGGTAAATTACATAAAACAAATATAATGTAAATACTGTATTATAGTCATGCTTATTCAATGCTACTAATTGTACGCAGAATGCCTTATCTAGTTTTGTATTTGTATTATTATTATTATTATTATTACCAGCAGAAAATGCCATAAATGCTTCTCTTTTTACAAACTTGCCGTCGCTATCAAGAAAATGCTCCGGATAAAACTGAAAAGGCTTTTCCCAGGCTTTCTCATCTTTAAGCACAGAGGACAGGTTGGTCATAATAGTGACACCCTGTAAAAAAGCAAATGAGATGAAATTTAGCAGATCCACCCTGCTATATAACCTACTGTATACAGCATACATGACTTTCCTTATGTCCCCTAGCAGCCTACTTACATTTATTCATAGCATCCAAAATAAAGACTTTCAGTTGTTCAAGCGTAGAATCCTTTGTGATGATTTGAAGCTTTCATTAGCTAAAACTGTAGGGTATTGCCTGTACCAAGCTGGTACAGCTTTTTTTTGTTAGAGTGGGCAATCATTCACATGAAAATCTCTTGATCTAAAAATCTACTGATTTTATGGCCTTTCAGTTTACCTGTTATGTAACTACTTCTCTACCCTGTGTTATAATAGGAACTAAGAACGTACAGTATATATTTCATCAATATGTCATCTATTATAAACTACTGGAGAACTGAACTGTACTGAAGGTGGGAATTCAATAAAAAAATTTTTTTTAAATAGAATTAATAGATTTTTAGATAACCTACTTTTGGGATGAAAAAGCCTTTGATATGTGTATCTCTGTATGTCATATGTGGCACAGACAGAGGGATTATATCCGCGTAACGCTGGATTTCATGGATTACTGCATTGGTATAAGGCATCTGCAACACATCTCCCATTGTTGGCTTCCTGGTTCTTCCAATCACGTGGTCAATTTCCTCATGCACCTTTCCTAAAAGCAGGAGTAAATGCTCAGTGTTCCATAATTATTAAAGGTTTTAGAATGCTGCATTCAACAGAGAGGATGCAAGCCAAATGTGTTCCTCCATATAGTGAACCCCAGTAATGCCCAGAGAGTCCATAGACTATGAAGGGGATCAGACAAGTCCTTCCCCTGTTTTTCTGTCTGTGACATCATCCAGCCTGGTTACAGGCTGGAGAGTCATCCAATTGGCTGGGCACCCTGGGAGAGAAGGAGGACCCAGGGGGATGCCTAACTTTGGGATCAAATTCACAGGGTTACAGATAGAGCTGATAAAGGAGCCCCTGCTGCAGTAGCCAGCCAGAGCCAGAGAGAGACTGAGAGAGACTGAAAGAGTAAGCAGGGAGAGTGCAGCATGTAATGTGACTGCAGTACTAAGGGAAACTGTGTTTTGTGCTGAGCTGGACAGATTTGAGTTTCAGCCTAGAAGAAAAGGGTGCCCTCCATTCTGTTCAGGGTTGGGTGCCCGTAGCAACCCTTGTGTGTCCCTGGTGTGAGGACAGGTGTTTCTTGTGAACCTGCCATGTGGGAGCTACAACCTATATCCAAAAGGAGAGGTACATTGGAGTAGGTAGCGCTATCTGGGAAATAAAGAGCTCCGGGGAAAATGGACATTTCATGTGAACTGAACTGTGTTGTCCACCTTGACTGGAGAGAGACCGTTCTAGTTACTAAACAGAAACCTGTTTCCCCAGTGTAGGAAAATTATTGCATTGCACTGTAATACAGCTGTGAAACTATAGAATTCTCTCCCTTAATCAGATGTACTGGTAGATACATTAGATTGCTTTAAAAATTGATCAAATGGCTTTTTTTTAGGAAGCGAGAAAAAAATCTTATTAAAAATAAGATACAGGATTCGGGTCCCTAAAGACCCTGAGTTATTGTATAAACACAATTATGTACCCTTACAGAAAACCCTTCAAGAACTATATCTTAAATGGAAACCTTTATATATCTCATGGACTGGCAGAATTAATGCCGTTAAGATGACGGCCTTACCAAAAATTTTGTATCTATTTCGAACCATTCAAGTAGATCTCTCGCCACAATACATTAAACTGTTACAGAGACAAATGAGTGACTTTGTATGGGGAGGGAGGAAGCCTCGTACAGCTGCTAAGGTGTTACAACGTCCAACTTCTGTGGGTGGTTTTGGAATGCCTAACCTATCTTGTTACTTTAGAGCCTCTCTTTTGGATACTGCTGTAAAAATGCATAGCCCTTTAACTTGCAGATATTGGTTGGACTTGGAGACTTTTGAGCTGCCCCAAATTACCATTCCTCAACTGCTGTGGACTCCTCCTAGCTTAAGACCTAAAAGCTTTTTGATGTTGCCCCCTACTGCTCACATCCTTAAAGTGTGGGACAAAGCACGGTCTGACTTAGGCATCACCTCTACTATCTCCTTGAGAACACCATTACAAAGTCTCCATTACTTCATCAGTGATTTACCTTTGCAACCCTGGATTGCTAATGGAGTGCAAATTGTGAAGGACCTATTTGGTCCCAGTTCATATCTATCGTTCCAGGACTTGCAATCCAAATTCAATTTGGAAGACCGAGATTATTTTACCTATTTACGCCTTACACATTTGCTCAAATCGCATGTCCCGGGGTTTCGATCTCATCCTGTGCCCTCGTTTCTGGAGAGACTCTCAGCTACTGGCTGGTCCATGAGGGGAGTGCTTTCTAACTGCTATAAATCGCTTCTTTCAGATCCTCCAGAATACAAATATCCGTATATGATTAAATGGGACAGAGATCTTCAATCATCACTCCATCCTGATAAGTGGTTAGAGGCGGCGCAAATCTTATCTGGTGCTACTAGATGCACTAACCACTTAGAGTCCCACAAGAAATTGATTTATAGGTGGCATCTTACACCGGCAACTTTGCATAACATCTCACAATCCCATTCCCCACTTTGTTGGAGAAATTGTGGTCAGTCTGGAACTCTGCTTCATATGTGGTGGGACTGCCCACTGTCTCAGCTCATTTGGAAATCTGTGTTTACTATTATAACAGTTGGTCTTGAATTAGACATCCCCTACGACCCACAAGTGGCATTGCTAATGATGTTCCCGGACTGCGTGCCTAAGTATACGAAAAAGCTACTTTTTCACCTTTTTAACACTACCACTAGCTTGATTGCCAAATTTTGGAAACCTGGAGGACCAATTTCAATTGACCACATTTTATCAGCAATGGATGTCCGAGCGGATATGGAACTAATGGCGGCGCATAATGAGAACCGACTCCCAACTTATGATGCCATTTGGCAGCCGTGGTTAACTTACAGAGGAAAACATACTCGATAGGCCTAGAGGACCCACAGTCTGGACACTTTTCTACTTGCTTTTTATGGCCCTCTTTCTCATCTACTAATCTGCATCGAGACGAGACTCTCACTCAAAATTGAAACAGGTCCCACTACATGGTGTGACTGATCCTTTTCCCTTTCCCCCCCCCTTTTTTTTTTCTCTCTGGGAAACCTTCCGTATGTTTGTTTGTTTTTATTTGTTTCTTTCTCATACTTACAGTTTGGCTGTATTTCGGATATGTGTAACTGCACATGTTTATTCCTGTTACTGCTGTTTAACAGAATGCTTCGTTTAGCTACTATGGTGACCTTGTTTATGGTGTGAAAGGTACAATGTATGTATAATATTACATTCTGTGTTGTTGTCAACATCTTTGACTGATATCAATAAAGAAGTTATAAAAAAAAAAATAAGATACAGGTACATTGGAGAGGCTTCAGATTTTATTTGCCTTTTCAGGCTAAGCTAGTAGTTAGGCAGCAGGGTGAAACTCAATGGAAGTGTGTCTTTTTTTCCCTAAATTACTATGTTGCTATGTCAGTTAGGTTTCTTAATTGGGGGTGTTACAGTCTTTTGCTGAGCTCCTTTCTTATGTAGTGTATCTGTACAAATGAGGGGTCCTGGTTTATTAGACAATTCCCAACAGGTCAGAGTAACCACAGAAGAATATGATCTACTGTATATATGAAATGACCCTTTGTGACCCTATACCCACATAATTGGTGTGGAAAATAACTTTTAAAGCTCCTTTATAGGTTGCTCATCTCCTTATTGATCCGTTCCTCAAGAGAAAAAGGCAAAAGGGTAATAAATAGTGATGGGCGAATTTATTCGGCAGGCATGCAAATTTCCACATTTCACCACCTGCAAATTGTTTCACGAAAGTGCTGCAAAAATTTGCCAGTGAAAAAAAATCACTGCAACACCTATTAACTTTAATGCATTTGAACAAAAAAGTCGCATTTGTTAAAATTGTTGTGCACATAAAAATTGTTGCGCATCAAAATTATTTTGAAGCCCATTGCCTTTGGACTAAAAAGTTGTGCAAGTAAAAATTGTCGCATGTCGAAATAATTTTGACGTCCATTGACTTCAATGCGTTTTGCAAATTTTTTGCCGTTTTGAAAATTTTTACGGAGTTTCACAAACTTTTCAGCGAACCGAAATGGGACAGATTCGTCCATCACTAATAATAAATGGCTAAAAAAAATATATATATATATTTAGCTCTTTTTATAACACAACAAACTTACTTTGCACATTTGGATACAGCAACATAAATAGCAGGCCCCATCTCAGAGTTGTGGTTGTAGTTTCTGAGCCAGCTGAAAATAAGTCAGCTGTAGTTAACAGAAGATTCTGTTCATTAAAATTACTGTCTTTAACTCCTTTTGCCTAAAAGAGAGAGAGTATCTTAATGTAGGGTAATGTAGTATATGGTGAATATGCTTTAAATGTGCTCCCCTGAAGTTTCTTCCAGTTACTGTCAATTATCAGCATTTCTACAGTACTTACACACAGGAATTTTTTGTGTGTTTTTGATCCATTTTAACACCAGAGTTGCAGGTTTTGGAGTGTCTATGTGCAGACTAACTGATTCCCTTTTATTCTGCCTGGTTGAACCTCTGAGAGATCAGGTCTGTGGTTTGTTTTTGGTGAACACACTGGATTTTAATGCCGATCAAAATATATTAAAACAGAGAAATGCATGTTGAACTGAGAAAAATGCACTTCTACTAAAATGCACATACAAACACAAGCATATTAAAACACTCACTCAGGAGAACTCTATCAGTATTGGTAGGAACCCATAGGTTTACTAATGTCCCTATGGCTTTAAATCCCTACACTTCCTTATCTCCCTAGTTGCTGGGCAGATGCCCATGTATCTAGTTATCTAATTGACATATTTCTGTTATTGGCCTACATACCTATGACCACTTCCTGCCACACTTTAATATAGTGTCTGTTAGGGGTGGAGCTTTCTCTTTTTGCATCTATTCCAGGGAGCCTGGTACACCAAGGCCCAGTAAAGCTGTTCTGCCCAAGAGGGACCAGTACCCAGGGTTGGACTGGAGGGCCTGGGGCCCACTGGGGCTGCTTCCCTCAGGGCCCCCCTCTGGCCCCCCATGCGTGCACATGCACGTGCACTGTGTTTTTGCCGCAACCTGCAAAAAGCTACTCCTTGTTACTTTAAGAGTTGAATTTCTGGTTATTAAACTGGAAATTTGTCTCTTCTAGCGCAAAAGACACATTGCAGGAGCCGCCTTCAGGTGGCAAGGGGTACAGAACCACCCCTATCTCTGAGTCTGCCTAAAGTGAAGGGACTGTAGCTGGATAGGGAATCAGGCTAAAATCTATTCTCCCTGATCACTCCACAGTATGGGATCTGGACCACGACTGGGCATTTCATCGTAGAGGTGCACCTTAAACTTCCCTAGCTGCTTTCACATAGTGCCACATTTTGCTGGCTCTGCCTAAGAATTTTAACATCTAGCACATAGCGAAGGTCCAGCCTTATGTGTTAGTCAAGTGTAACCCTTGCTCTGCTGTTTAGCTGGACATTAACCTTTATTGGTCTAATATAGTCCAAAACAGCATTGCAATTAGTTTTAGAATATATATCCATTTCTTTAATATCTAGATAAAAGGTAATAATCCACACTTTTTTTTGCCCCAAGTAGAATCATGAAGTACTGAGTACTGTCAACTTTTCCTTCTGCCCTGCTCTCTGTTTTAGTGTGTTTCATTCTGCCCCCCCCCACTACTTCCACATTGTATTAAAAGATACCCTGGATAACATTTGTCTGACCATCACTGAACATTCATACAGTTAGTGGAAGGTTATGTTTCTTCTCTTCTTCAAAGCCCCAATGGTTTGCTTAGGACCTCCTTGAACAGAGGGTGAGGTTGCCAAGCCAAACCATGTCACCTCTTTCCCCCTACCCACCCTAAACTCAAAACTTTTCACACTCACATTTTCCAAATCTTAACTTCATTTGTAAGCTTTTCCTTTAATGGTTAGTCCTAAATAAAGGGTCCCCAGGGTTCTTCCTGGAAAGCCACCTTTTTGCCAGCTGTCACTTGGCTCTTTCTTTATTGCAATATATATCTCTTATCTACTGTTTTAATAAATCCTACCTCCTGATAGTATGGTAACTCAAGGTTCAGTTGCTATTCTTCTCTATCTCCAGGTATTCCTGTGTAAACTTACCTTTTCCATCTCAAGCATAAAGGCATCAATAAAATCCCTTGTGTGCCCAGAATCCCATGTTTGCTGATGATCTTTGATAATTTCTTGTAGATATTTAAGCATACGTATCTGAGGTTGGAAAAACATCTTGGCTAGGCCTGGAATCTTAGATGACCATGGAAGTGAAGCTATAATCAAGATTCACAAAATAAAAGCAATATAGTGTCAGTGTAACACTGTAAATATACAACCTATATTAAATTATAACTTGGTTTTTATCAATCTCCCATGAAATAAACTCGTTTAAAGGCAGGCCATTTAGGATTATTAGGTATCCTCTAAATAAACAAAGGTATAGGGTTGTTACTGCAAAAATAGTTTGGGAAACCCTATAATGATATTAGGTTACTACATGATATAAACAAATCAGAGTATGTTATGTGTTGCACTTATACAAAGGAGAAGTAACAAGTTACTTATTTTTTATTAAATGCACCCTATTCTGAATGGCTGGAATTATTAAAGTGACTGACACTTTACAAGCTGTAAATTTGTTTTTCTTCAAGGTTAACATCACTACTCTTTATCAACTTAGTTGCTCTTCTGTGGACTTTCTCTTTCTAAATAATTCCTCTTTTTTTTTTTTGTTTCAATATTTCTTTATTGCAGAAATTCAATATTTACAACTCAGTGCAGTGATAAGAAAGAGAAAAAAAAAAAAAGTCCATGTATACAAGCATTGAAATCAACAGATTGCAATAAAACACAGTACACACAATACGACTAACCGACACATGAATAGGTGCTATAAGCCACTGAGAATGTAAACATATCAATAAGCAAGGCAGTCAAAAGGTTTTTTTCGTTTAACCAGGGTAGGTGTGAGAGGAGGAAAAGAAGAAACGGAAAGAAACAACAAGACTGGAGAAAGGAAGAAGGAAGAAGGAAAGAGAGGGCGAAAGGAAGAGGGGGAAGAAAGAGGGAAAAAAAAAAAAAAAAAAAAAGGGGGGGGAAGGAAAAGACCTTCATACACTGCACCAATCAGTATACAAACAAGATAGTAGCAAAACTATACCAGGACATCGGCCTTGTTACTGCATATGGCCTACTAGTAGGCTAAGACATCACGATCAAATCTCTCGGGGTGACGGTAATGAATCCAGGGGTCCCAAACTTTCGTGAATTGGGCCTGTTTATCCTGTGATATGCTAGTGAGTTTTTCCATAAGGAAAACGGCATCAATTCTATTTTTGACAGCAGAGAAATGTAAATGGGGAGTCAGCCAAGCTTTGGCAATGGTTTGCTTAGTGGCAGTGAAAAAATGCGTGATTAATTTATATTGCGATTTACGTAGCGCCTCTATTGGTTTGTTCAGTAATGCTTCCATCGGGCATTTAGGTAAATTTACTTGCAATACCGTATATATTAATTCGTAAACCCTAGCCCATAGACGTTGTGCCCTAGTACACTGCCAAAATGTATGTAACATTGTGCCTGGTAAGGCACAGCCCCTAAAACAGTGAGGATTAGCACCTTGTTTCCATTTGGCTATGCGAGTAGGCACCAAGTACCATCTACTTAAGACCTTGTATGAGGTTTCTTGCGCCAATATATTAACAGAAGTGTGCATCGTATTTGTAAAAATAGCTTGCCAAGTTTGCTCATCCAAATCTTGAGATAATTCTGCCATCCAAGATTTAATATATGTAAGGGAAGCTATAGGTTGTGAAGTAGTGCTTTGTCTGTATAAATAACTGAGGGATCCTTTCATGAGGGGACGATGCAAACACAATGACTCAAAAAATGTGAGAGGGGAAAAAGAACATCTCTTCTCTAGAGAAACTAAAAAGTGCCGTATTTGAGTATAACGGTATTGTTCTCGAACAGGAATGGCGTACCTATCTTGTAGGATCGTCCAGCTAAGGGCTTTATCATGTACTAAATAGTGGCGAATATGAGTGAGTCCTGCATCTATCCACCATTTGAATTGTCGAGGATCCAGGCCCGGTGGAAAGTCTGAATTATGAAATAAAGGTGCTAAGGGTTTATGTTTTGATAGCCAATGAGGTTTAGAATTTATGGTCCGCCATATAGCTAAGGTATGATTAATAGTGGGAAAGTTCTTGTGAGATTGTAATACGGCAGGAATCCAAAGGATATCCCCAAGAAAACTACAGTGACAAATACTCTGTTCGATCAAAACCCATTTCGGCGGATGGGAAAGGACAAACCAATGCAACAATTGAGATATCTGTGCCGCCAAATAATATTCACGGAAGTTTGGGACACTCAAGCCACCCATTGACCTATGTCTATATAATATTGCTTTAGCTATTCTCGGTCGTGTAGCACCCCAAATAAACTTGAGGCATGCAGTTTGTAACCTTGTCATCAAATCAACTGGCGGGGGAACAGGAAGGGTACGAAACAGGTACAATATACGGGGTAGTATACTCATTTTTACAATGTTGATCCTACCGAACCAAGACATTGAAAACTCTTCCAAGAGTCTAAGTCATCCATTAATTTTCTAATAAGGGTTTTGTAGTTATTAACACTCAACGTGTTGTACGAATCAGTAATACATACCCCTAAGTATTTAATCGAGGTTTGCACCCATTCAAAATCAAAGTTCAATTCTAAAAGTTTCTTCATAGCAGGGGAAATGTTAATCGGTAAGGCCTCAGATTTTGAAACGTTAAGTTTAAGCCCAGAAAGTAATCGAAATTTGTCCATGATATTAAATAGGTTCGGCAATGATATCAATGGTTTGGAAACAGTGAGCAACAAGTCATCTGCATATAAACAACATTTGTATTCCTGTTGTGCTACAGAGATACCCGATATGTCAACATCCTGTCTTATCCAGGCAGCCAAGAATTCCATTGTCAGAACAAACAATATTGGCGACAGTGGGCACCCCTGCCGCGTACCTCTCTCTATTACAATGGGAGTGGAAAGAAAGCCACGAAACTTCATTTGTGCCGTAGGAGAATTATACAGTGCTTTGATATGAGACAAAAAAGTCGGAGGGAACCCATATCTACCCAGGGCATATTTAAGAAAATCCCATGACAGAGAGTCAAAAGCTTTCTCTATATCCAGAGAGAGGAGCACAGTAGGCGTGCCCCTCTCTCTGGCCCAATGTACCAAATCAATAACCCTGCGAATGTTGTCTGTTGGTTGCCTGCCAGGCACAAAACCAGCCTGGTCTCTGTCTAACAAGGTATTCAGAAACACATTGATACGTTTCGCCATGATTTTTATAATTCCTCTTTTTAGGTAATGGATAGCATGCCATCGGGGCCTTACCATTGCTTAATAATGGTGAAAAATTACCTTTCCCCATGAATTAATACACTTTTTAAAAAATATATAGGACAGTATATGCTCATTGCCATTACTTATACAGCTACTTTTATTATCCACAAGTTTTCCTATGTAGGTCATCAAGAATTCCTCAGGCCCCCCCTGCTTGAAGATTGCTTAAAGGAGAAGGAAAGCTACGGAGGCATTTTATTGCCAATAGATTAGCTGCAATAGTGCAAGCTAGAATGCTATATTTATTCTGTAGAATGTTTTACCATACCTGAGTAAAAAGCTCTAGAAACTCTCTCTTTGTTTAGGATAGGAGCTGCAGTATTAACATGGTGTGACTTCACTTCCTGCCTGAGTCTCTTCCTGCTCTGGGCTCAGATTACAGTAGAGAAGGGAGGAGGGTGGGGAAGAGGAGCAAACTGAGCATGCTCTTGCCCAGGGCAATGAGGTTTAAGCTGAAGGCAGGAAGTCTGATACAGAAGCCCATGTGTACACAATAGAAGGAAAGAAATGCTGTGTTTCTTTTGACAGGGGACTCAGAGCAGCATTACTTTGGGGGTTTACTGGTATATTTAGATGGACCTTTCTGATAAGACTAACTTAGTTTTAACCTTTCCTTCTCCTTTAAAGTGAAATTTGGGGTGAAAATTTTAAATTGGCTATATTAGATGGAAGTGTCGTTATTTTTAGATCAATGCCTCACTTGGTACAAACCAATATGAATTCTTAAAATCAATGGAATTTCTTCTCATGGGATCTGAAGCCAAAATATAATCTAGCTAAAAATGCTGTATTTTATATACATAAGAGCATGTGAGCGTGTGCTGTGATTTAGTAGGGAAAAAGATGAGAACGACTGAGAGAATCTTCTGAGGCACACAGGCTCTGGTTACCTAAAATGTAATTTGTTAAATTTTTGAATTATCTTATTAAAGGACAAGGAACCCATTGATAATGATATAGTGTCAGGAGATCTATTTTTTACCTATCTCAGAAGGGCTGATGTTTTTATTTTCAAATAAGCGATGGTTTTCCTGTACTGCTGTGTTCAAGTGCACATAATTGCAGAGATAGAGCCGCATTGGCTTTTGTGATTAGCGCTTGTATAGTTCTCTTGCGTGAAAGCAGCAGGCGCATGTGCAAAAATGTATGAAATCTACTACAACACAGGAAATAGTATCAGACTGGTTTATAAATGTTAATATGTCTTAAAGTAAATACATGAAATTAAAAACATTTTCATTTTCTTTCATTACCTGGGGCACTGTCCCAGATTCTGCTTTTACACTTTCTTCAATTAGACACAGCAGCTTCTGGAATGTGTGATCGTCATATTCAAACCGTTCACCAAATATGATAGAGCAGATAATGTTACTAACTGCTGTGTTCAGTAAAATATGTGGGTCAAAGGGACGACCTGTGAAAATCCAGCATAAATTATAAGAAAACATCACTTCCAAATGTTTGCTTCACCCAAATGGGCTACTAAATTCATTTTTGCTTAGGACAAAATTTGCAAACTGGGACACAATATAAATGTGTAAAATACATGAAAAAACCCAGAACCTTTATGAAGTTAAAGTACACAACATGGAACTGAAAATCTAGCAATGCTTATGGTTAGGCACAGATTTGTGCACATCTGTCTGTTGTCTGTATTGCTCAGTTAAGAGTTTATATCCAGGCAGAATTGGAATCCTTGGCCCTTGTGTATTGGCCGACCCGTCACTGTTTGTCACTATTCCCGCCCCCAGGTTGAGGTTCCTATAGATCAGTGATTCTCAAACTGTGGGGCTTTCTCATAGCAGTGATTAGGAGGCCAGTTGGGGATCAGAGAGTAAGTATTTAGTTTGAATCCCTATTTACTTCCCTAGAAATTCCTGGAAGCTTAGCTTCAGGGTAGGCCAAATGTAAGTCAAAGGTACAACCTGCAAAAATCCAGCATAAAGCATTAGAAGACTTCACTTACAAACGTTTGCATCACCTAATAGGCTACTAAATTCTTTTCTCCTGCAGATGCAATTTTGCAGAATGGGGAAATATAAGGAGGAAACTTTTTCTTATATCTATAAAGTTGCTAGATAAGGGGGCTCTGAACCAATGTTTTACCTCAGAAGGGAATTGAACCTGAAATTAAACCATCACGGTGGGCCAAAGTAGGATTCCCCGATCTCTGGCCCCTGGATTAATGGCTTTATCATAATGGGGATGTATGGAGACCTGATGTAAGAGGACCACATCAATGCGCTAATGTGGTCCTTGCCCAACAAGAATTTCAAACCTGACCAATCGATAACTGCCTGGTATTTGCCCAGATATCAGCTGGGCAGGACCTCTTGAGGATCTCTTAAATAGTCCAATAAGCTGCAGAGTCCTCAGCTTTTGTTGCCCAGTGTATGGGCAGCTTTAAACATAGCAACCTGTAACAATAAAGGACAACTAAAGGCTTTCACTAAAAGTTACTCTTCACACAACAAATTCAGTGCATGATAAGCAGTAAAATTGGATCATGTCAGATTGTTTAACATTCAGGACCTGCTTCAGGTCAATTAATTGTATCATCAGTCAACTTAAAATGCTGTATGTGTGCAACAAAATATTATCTGCCTCTATCACATAGAAAGTGTATTGAAGAATTGTAAAGACTGTAAGAATGAAATATAAACCATGAAATTTGTTAACAAAAGTTCTGTGGAAAGGGCTTTGACTCTTGTCTCAAAATGAATTATTCTGTGGCCTATTTTCTTATTGGAAATCTTTAAAAATAACTCTAGTTTTCTGACCTTGCTCAGACTGGAACGCGGCACACAGGTACCCAGCTTCTTCTCTCACTCTCTCCTCCAGGGATTTTTTTCCCATCCCAAAATCCCTCAGTGTAGACAAGGTAAATCTTCTTAAATCCTTCCAAGATTGGCCATAATTTGCTAACACCACAGCTGGTTAAGAGACACAAAAATAACATTCATTTGGAGTCTTCTTAATTGGACATTGACACTGCATAATTAATAATGCCCCATATCCAGAAATCCCAGTCTCAAGTATTCCAGATAAAAGATCCTATACAGGTATGAGATCTAATATCCAGAATTCTTGGGTTTTCCATATAAGGAATCCATCGTTAATTTGGATTACCATACTTTAAATCTGATAAAAATCCTTTACACATTAAATAATCCGAATGGGATTTTTGATACCAATATGGAATAATGCAGTTTAATTAGCATCAAGAACAAACTGCTGTTGTATTAATACAGAAAAAAATATCAAATTCTTAAACAGAATGATTTGATTAAAATGAAATCCATTGGAGATGACCTTCCTTTATTTTTGAATTTTCTGAATAGCAGGTTTCCAGATAATGGATCCCATACCTGTATTTATTATTATATGCTCCTAGTGGTTTATTTGTACATAAAGCACCATATATGTGCCCTGTATTTATTGTACCTGATATAAGTAAAGCTCTCATTTACATGGAGATTTAAATTCTCACTACCTTTGTTGTTTCCAACAAACCCAAGGATTTCAAACATGTGGAATTCTGGACGATCTGCTGTATCCTCTGACTTCTGTATTAAAGCCTCTTTCATTACTTCCAATCCATTGAGCACCACCATGGGTTTCCAAAAGACCTGCAGGCTCATCACATCCCCATACTGTTTAGAGAGCTGGAACAAGGAGAGATAAAAGTAATGTATATGCTGTATAAAACTGTAAAAGCATGCTTATGCCTTATTTTAATACAGTAGCTAAACTAGAACTAGCTGACAAATAACACTGGTTCAGTTACCAGCTAGTGCTAGAACTTAAACACATGAATCTTAAAGGGATAATAGTGCTGCTCCAGCAGAATTCTGCACTGAGATCTGTTTCTCAAAAGAGCAAACAGATTTTTTTATATTTAATTTTGAAATCTGACATGGGGCTAGACATATTGTCAATTTCCCAGCTGACCCCAGTCATCTGACTTGTGCTATGATAAACTCTTCAGTCACTCTTTACTGCTGTACTACAAGTTGGAGTGATATCACCGCCCTATCTCCCCCCCCCCCAGCAGCCTAACAACAGAACAATGGGAAGGTAACCAGATAGCAGCTCCCTAACACAAGATAACAGCTCCCTGGTAGATCTAAGAACAGCACTCAATTGTAAAATCCAGGTCCCACTGTGACACATTCAGTTGCATTAAGTAGGAGAAAGAACAGCCTGCCAGAAAGCAGTTCCATCCTAAAGTGCTGACTCTTTCTGAAAGCGCATGACCAGACAAAATGACCTGAGTTGGCTGCCTACACACCAATATTACAACTAAAAAAAATACACTTGCTGGTTCAGGAATGGAATTTTATATTGTAGAGTGAATTATTTGCAGTGTAAATAGTGTAATTTAGAAATAAAATCTACATCATAAAAATCACGACAGAATCCCTTTAAATATGACATACAAAAAGGGAGAAACTTTCTTTATATGTTATACTGTATATCACAGCAGCAGGAGAGGTGAAAATGCAAGGTTGCCATGTGAAATGTATGCTACATGGAGATTCATAGTTTAATAGCAACAATATTCAGTCTGTGACAAGTAAACAGTAAAATATTAATTACAACAAAGACATCCACATGGAAAAAAAAAGCACTTTGAGGATTACACTTACCTGTTTGAAGCTGTTGTGTAGGTTTCTAAAGTTTAACTGCAGTAGATTCCCCACAAAGGGCTTGGAAGGAGGGCTTGGTGGGAAATTTTTGCAGGGTTTCCTGCTCTTCATGTAATCCAGCAGCAGAAGGCACAGGGTGCAGATAATGCCCAGTGTGAAGACATTACACCCAAAGGCAAATGAGCAGAGCTGGGACAAAAGGCTCATGGTTTCAAAGTCCCCTGTAGAATTAGTTTTTGTGCTTGGTGTGATCCTCCTTCATCTACACTTGCATTCAATATACTGTGTATCTCATCTTTTTACCATTCCTTTCATGCGCTGTATAGAACAATATAGAAATATCACAGTTTTTCCCTAGTGCTTCTGAACCTTTTCAGCACTAGATATGAACTGCTCTGAACCCTGCCAGTAATACACCTAATGCTGATTCCTCTGTAAACTCTCCAGTAGATCTTGTTTTGCACGGAAACAGGAAGGACTGGCTGCTCACAACAGCTCACACTTTACTGCCAGCTTGAACAATCCAATCAGTATCAACTTCCCTGTTCTGTGTGCTGGTCAAAGTGGAATCTGGATTACAACCCTGTACGGATAAAGTTCCTGAATACTTGCCAAGCCCAATTCATATTAAGTTCTCCCTCTGCTGGTAACATTAAGATTGTTATTGATTGTTATAGCACATGTGTAGCCAAATCTGTGGGATTCCAATACAGGTATGGGACCTGTTATCCAGAATGATTGGTACATGGGGGTTTCTGGATAACGGATTTTCCGTAAATTAAATCTTCATACCTTTAGTCTACTAGAAAATCATTTAAACATTAAATAAACCCAATAGGCTGGTTTTGCTTCCAATAAGGATTAATTAGTTGGGATAAAGTACAAGCTCCTGTTTTATTATTACAGAGAAAAAGGAAATTGATTTTAAAAATCTGGATTATTTGATTATAACCAAGTCGATGGGAGACGGGCATTCTGTAATTCGGAGCTTTCTGGATAACGGGTTTCCGGATAAAGGAGCCTATACCTGTATTACTTTTTTTGGTTTCAATAATTTTTATCGAATTTTATATTTATATAAATAATTTCTTGTCACAATGGTCAGATTTATAAACAAACCATTACGTTATATGATAGCTGTACAATCGTGTGACACATTTACAATAATGATTTGACAAAATATTGTGAATTACAAAGTAAATCCAAACATACGGGAAAGAGAAGTGTAAGTAAAATCCCTAATCCCCTTTCTTTCTGTACCCTTCCTTTCTCCTTTCTTTTTTTGAGAATTTAATATAAAGAGAAAAACAAAAAAGTATAACTAAAAACAAACAATTACTTTTGTTTGTTGTGTCTTAATGCCTCAAGCTTATGAAAATGTTATTAAAGTATTATCCTTGGAGCTTCACTACAAGGTCTCCAGTCTTATTTTTACTAACATTTAAAGGAGGTACTGTACTCATAGAGTTTACAATCTATTTCCATTCATTCATTAGCTACGCTTTCTTTTCTTACCTAGAATGGCTGTGACTGATTCCTTGTGCGGCTTAATGAAGTGATGCAAATTGATTTAAATAAAATTATGTATTTGTGAGTATTTTTTGTGGTGTTGGTGCTGGAGTTATCTACTAATTCATTTTAGGCAGTGCTAGGAGCTTTTAATTAGGAATTGGCCTACCATCACTCAAATAAATATTTCCAATAAAGAAATCTTGGCATTTGCAAAGAGGTGACTAATAGCCGACGAAGGGCATGGCCTTTTCTTCTGACACTAGGCCTGTTCTGACCACCTCTATCCACTCAGGGAGAATAGAAGTAGTCAGTGTCGGACTGGCCAACCGGGATACCAGGAAAACTCCCGGTGGGCCCAGGTGTCAGTGGGCCTCTTGCTTCTAACCATTTGGCCTATTTCATGGTCATTTCCTATTTCTTTATGGGGAAAAAAGAAGCTTAATAGTGGAAGAATAGAGTATAGTATGTAGAGATAAACGACTAGGAGAATAAAGAGGTTGAGAGAGAGGAGGAATAATAGTTTTGAAATTGGGCCCACAGTGTAAGGTTTTCTGGTGGGCCCCTGGCATTCCAGTCCGACACTGGAAGTCGATCAAATAGCCAATGTACCACGGCCCTAAAGGCTTGGGGGTACAGTAGATCTGACTCCCCCCAGTTGGTGGACTGATTTTAAGGACTGTCTGGCTTGAGGAGCTAATGTTTTACATTGTTCTCCTAACTGACAGAGCATTAATCATGGGGCTGCATGATCGGTGTACCAATGATACGGCCTGTTAATATTTGCCCACTACTTTCTGTATCAATGGCACATTTATATAGGATGGCAATACAATTTTCACATATTCTGGCAACCAACATTGACCCTCAGTCAGTATGGGGAATGTCAACTCTTTCTCTTGGAGATTCCCCCTAAAGGAAGAAAATGGAACGTAGTCTTAATGGAGGAGCTCAGCCCTCCGACATGATATTTTAATTATTTGTCTCTCTGTACTGTCTCCTTGCCCCCTTGCAAACTGCACAAAAGCCTGACCTCCTCTACATCATATTCAAATGTACAGCCGCATAGTAGCTATGGTTGGAGATCATTATCACTTCCATTTTGTTACATAATGTGAGTAAATACAAATGGCAGACAGAAATCAACACATACAAGAGTGTGGGGAAGCATACAAGAGAATGGGCACAAGAAATGCATTAAGGAATGCATGCAGTACTATGGGTGCTAATTATGACACAAAATATAAAAAAGATACAATTATAAAGATACATTATATAGTGAATAAAGTAACCCCTCTTGTAAAATATAAGGATATTACTAGTTACCAAGGAGTTTCATGATCATATAAAAACACGAGGCCGAGTGTTTTTATACAGGTCATGGAACTCCGAGGTAACTTCTAATATCCTCATATTTTGCAACAGGGGGTACTTTATTTATTATAATACACAAGTTTCAGTGAGTCATGTGACAGAAATGACATCAGAACTCACCATTTATAACTGATGACATCAGAACTCACCGTTTATAAGGATATAATTTACAGGATATTCATGGCTTTTGTGTATTATAAAGTATATAATG
This sequence comes from Xenopus laevis, assembly GCF_017654675.1. NCBI lineage: Eukaryota > Metazoa > Chordata > Amphibia > Anura > Pipidae > Xenopus > Xenopus laevis. The sequence goes on from NC_054378.1 coordinate 100,750,785, forward strand.
TGATGGACACAAAATGCAGATTGAGCATGCACAAGTACATAAAGGATAGGAAGACAACATTAAATACTAAATACAAGGCATACAGGTAGAAGAAAAAGAAAAGTGAAAGGATAAGATACTATAAGAAGCTGGAGACTAGAAAGTAAGTTTGAGAGATATTTAGAGAGAGAGATAAAGGTAAAACAAGTGGACAGCATAAAAGACATGTAGGGAGAGGAGACCAAAAGGAGAGGAAAAAAACATGGCTCTTGAGGAAATTGTGACAATGAATGTGGTGTTTATACAAATGAGCTGTAGATGTCACTGTGTTCAAGACTAACGGGCAGATTTCTCAAAATGTGAGATTGCTGCACATCCCATACAACTCACCCACTCTCTATTCATTCCTATGGGATTTTTACAAGAGTATTTATGAAATGGTGAACTCTAACTCTCACCCATTGATAAATATGATTCTAAAAATCCCATAGGAATGAATAGAAAGTGGGTACGATTTTCTGTAATGAGCTCCAATCTCACATTTTGAGAATTGTGCTGCATGAAGCTGCAAATAAGGGACTGTTACACCCATACACCAGGGGGGTCCAAACTTTTTGCAACAAGGGCCAGATTTGGTGAGGTGAAAATGTGTGGGGGCTGACCATTCAACCTGACATTCTTTGAACCAGAATTTCAGTCAGTGGGCAGCTTTGAAGGTGCCCCAACATCGTTACATTAATGCTGAATGATCAGATAGAGATAAAGAATTGTTTTTTTGTTTTTACCTGCATATCAGACAATTCAGCTCTTAAAGGTTTTGTTCACCTTTAAGTTAACTTTTAGTATGTTACAGAATGGGTAATTCTAAGCAACTTTTTCAGTTGGTTTTATTATTTGCCTTCTTCTTCTGACTCTTTCCAGCATTCAAATGAGGGTCACTGACCCCATCTAAAAACAAATGCCCTGTCAGGCTACCAATTTATTTATTTTTTTATGGACTTTTTATTACTTATCTTTCAATACAGGCCTTTTTCTATTCATATTCCAGTTTCTCATTCAAATCAGTGCTAGGGTAATTTAGAACCTAGCCATCAGTTCGCTGAAACTGCAAACTGGAGAGCTACTGAATAAAAAGCTAAATAACTCAAAAACCACGAATAATAAAAAATGAAAACCAATTGCAAATTGTCTAAAAGATTTCACTCTCTACTTCATACTAGAAGTTAATTTAAAGGGGAATAGCCCCTTTAATGTTAGTAGAGTGGGCAAAAGATCTTTCCTACAACCAATGGTCGTGGAAAAGATCGCAATAGTAGCGTGTATGGCTACTTTAACAGAGGTTCTGCTACACGAGCTAGAGCCGGGAGTATGAAGCAATCAGCAATTAAGTTCCAAAAAGTTTACAAGGACTAACAAGACTGCAACCTGGAGTATAAAAAAAGCTCTGGGTGCACCCCAATTCAAGCAATGGGTGCAAGGAAATATTGTTGGGGAAGGAAGTAAAAGCTTCTCCTGGCTCCTACTGTGGTGTGGGCTCCCCATTGGAGCAGAGCCCGTTTGGGTGCAATTGGTCCAATCAGCCAGCCCTGGTGCAACCTCTGGGGTAAGAACTTGGAAGATTTTGAACGTTTACAAACTGGACAAGAACCAATATAATCATCAACATCTTGCTTTAATGTTGGACACCAAAGGGTGCAGAAGAGAACAGGTTTTAGTGAGGCCTGGGTGCCTGGCTACCTTAGAAGCATGAGTTTCTAACAGAACTGCCTCATAAAGGTTTTCTGGAACAAAGAGTTTGTCTGGTGGTACATTAGGAGATAGATTAACCTGAGCCTCAGACAAGGAGGAATACAGTGTTGCCACATTGACTTCTTTAGAGACAATAGAATCAGGTTCAGACATCTCTCAAGGATAAGAGACAAAACTTCTGGCGAGAGCATCAGCTGTAGCCAGGCCTGGACTGAGAGTCAAAATAGGCCCTGCCATTCCAAGTACACAGAGGCCCAAACAGCCCTCTACCAGCCCAAACAGCCCCCTACCAGCCCACTATATGGTAACTTTCTATTGAACCATACAGCAGCCCCTCTGGCATTTGCCAGATTGCCAGTCCGGGCCTGGCTGTAGCATTTCTTTCCCCAGGCCTGTAGGTTATTATAAAACTGAAATGAGTAAAAAATTACGCCCACCTGGCCTGTCTGGGATTTAAGCACTTGGTAGACTCAGTATACAAGAGATTTTTGTGATCGGTAAACACAGTAACCATATGTTTAGTGCCCTCCAAAACATGTCTCCACTCAAAGGCCAATATAATGACCAGTAATTCCCTGTTATCAGTGTCATAATTCATCTTTGCAGGAGAGACCTTCCTTGAAAAGAAAGCACAGGAATGAATCTTACTGGTAACAGGGTATTGCTGAGATAAAACTGCTCCTGCTCCAATCTCAGAGGCATCCACTTCTACCAGGAAAGGAAGAGTAGAGTCTGGATGCTGGAGCACCGGAGCAGAAATGAATGCCTTTTGCAATGGTTCAAAGGCCCTTACAGCCTCTTAAGGCCAAATAGTAGGATCTGCCCCCATTTTCGGTGAGGACAGTTATTGGAGCCACCAGATTAGAATTTTTTTTTATAAATTGCCTGTAATAATTGGGTTTTAATTACAAAGTTAAAAACCCCTGTTTTTGTAATGCACTTGCATATATACTAGATACTAGATTACTTATGAGACAGGGGACCAGGGAATGTGCATTGAGCAATCTTTTTGTAGTTCATTTGGCCAGATCAGTAGCACTTCCATTGTATAATTTTACTTAGCCTTAGAGTGCTCCCACAACTCCCACAGCAGCTATGCTGCAGGCCAAGCTTCCATGTGGTTGTAGCACCCCTACACCAGCCCCTATAAATGCTGGTCCCATGCCTTTAAAAATGGCTGTTGGTCTGGGTAGTCTCTGGACACCATTTCACTTGCAGCAGGAGCCTATCAGATAGTACATGTCTCACTTCTTTGATGAGTAGAAAACCTGGTCCTTACATTTTAAGTTGCTTTGTCCACCATCTCATACATCTATTCCTTAAAAAGGGGTTGTTCACTTTCAAAACACTTTTTTCAATTCAGTTGTTTTTAGATTGTTCCCCAGAAATAAAGACTTTTTTCAAGTACTTTAGATTATTTATTTTTTACTGTTTTTCCAAAATCTAAGTTTATAGTTGAATGTTCCTGTCTCTGGTGTTTGAGTCTGGCAGCTCAGTAATTCAGGCGCTGACTCTAAACTGTTACATTTATTTGATCCATTTCTCAGCAGCATCTCTGGAGTATTATCAACTATTGTGTCTAACAGCTGCCTGTAATGAAACCCAGAGATTCTGCTGGGCAGGGACAAAGATAAGAAATGTATCAACTAAATGTATCCATTTAGAACAGTTTACAGGGTCGGCGACCCCCCCTCCCAGGGCTGCTTCATAAGGTGAAAAACGACAATTTACACTTCATTATTAAAAAAACGGTCACACGTAAAAATTAGAAAGTCATTTGAAAAAGTCATTATCTATCTGAAACCAACTAGTTGTTTGAAGGTGAACAACCCCTTTAAATATCAGATTAAGTTAGTATAAACAATGCTCAGTTCCCTCTTCTGCACAAAGGGTTTTATCATCTCATTAAGGGTTTTGTGCCTACAACTATTTTCTTTATACCTCAGCACAGACCCTCAACCCCAGTAGTATATAGAGCTACTTATGTTATGCCTGGAATGTAAACTGTCTATAGCACTGGGTCATGTACAGTATTTTAGGCAGAATTCCAATGCACATGCCCACCCTTCATTTTGCCTCTGTTTTTTTTTTGCCTTGATAAAGTCAGGGACAAAACCTGTGTCGACAAAACTTTTTTTTGAGTGCCTTATTTTTATCCAAATAATCCAGATTTTTACAATTATTTCCTTTTTCTCTGTAATAATAAAACAATACCTTGCACTTGATCCCAACTAAGATATAATTAATCCTTATTGGAAGCAAAACCAATTGTTTTTTTGATTATTTCATGTTTACATAATTTTTTAGTAGACTTAAGATACGAAGATCCAAACGATTCATTATCCGGAAAGCCCCAGGACCTGAGCATTCTGGATAACAGGTTCCATACCTGTAATATATTTGTAGAGTCTTAGCTCACTGCTTTTGTGTATAAAGAACATGATGCACTGTCATACAGTTTTTAAAGCCATATATTTCGTATCTTAAATGAACTGACCTGGCTATTCCAGCTGGTGATGCAGCTCTGCAATGTGACTGAGAGTTAGACGTGTCCTGGAGGCAGCAGGAGCAGAGTGGGCTGCAACAAGGAGTTGGTCATGGGGAGTAGAAAAGACAGAAAAGGCCAAAGAAAAGACTAGTAGAGCAACAGTACAGTAAATGATTGTAGAGACAGTAAGAATATTTCCCTAATCTGTATTGTTAATCGGTGTATGGTAATCACTTGTTTCCATGTAGAACAAAAATTAGCGTAACCCCATCTAGGCTAGATTAGATCTTATCCGGATAGAAAACAGGAGGAACATCAATAACATTCAACACTCTCTGCACAGGATGGGCCTTTGCTATGTGGAAAGGTGAAGGAACGATGTCGTTGAATTACAACTCACTCATGCTGTGTGACTAAATAGAAAGAATTGGATGGCAGAAGACTTTTGAACAAAACCAACAGTGACAGGCTTAATTTTCTCAAAGCACCACTGGGTTATCCTATTCACAAATCCCTGAGGTAGACATATACAGGTGACACAAACACAGCAATTCAGAGGCAGCACCACCTGATGTCCCCATGGAGATAGTTTGGCATACTTCTAGATGCACCCTCAGGATCTCTATGCAACAGTGAATGCAACTAACCTAAGCTCCTATCAGTTTTGTGATTCCTACACTACTTGGTGATTTCTACTTCATAGGTCTCTGCTCCTAGGGTTGCCACCTTTTCTGGAAAAAAATACCAGCCTACCTATATTCTTGCTGTTTATTCCTATTAATAACATTGGCATGAAGCATCATTTTTACCGGCCAGGCTGGTAAAATACCGGCCAGGAGGCAACCCTATCTGCTCCCCAACTTCACCAAGGGCCTCACCACTCTGGGGGCCTCTCCTTGAATGGGTCCTAAGTCCCAGGTTCTCCAGCACCATCAACCCTGTTCCTCAGGTGGAGGCCAAAAGAGGAAGTGCCACCTCTTTTTTTTCCAGCACTATATCACATGTGACAGGAAGGAGTCACCATACTCCTGGGCCAATGAGATACATATGCAGATGAACCAACTTTGATACAAACTCTTCTGCCTAGCAAAAAAGGGAACTGATCCTGTAGGGCAGGAGTGCCCATTCTTTACTAATGCGAGGTCTACTTTTAGTGATGTCCCATTATGATCTACGTCCATAAAAGCTTTGTTAGCATTCTGTTTCATGGACAATATTACTTAAATATTATATTGATTTATGAAAGAATTAATAATGCTATATGTAACAAACAACTATTCCGTATGTAGCCTTAACATAAAAAAAAATATCTGAATGAAAAGCATCAAACAGGAGGGTGATATAGACAAGCTGTTTGTTGACAGTGTCTACTGATCCCCAACTAAAGGTCTACTTGTAGATCCCAATCTACGTTTTGGGCACCACTGCTGTAGGGATTTCTGACATAAGGGCTGTTAAACCATGTCTTGCAAATGACTTATCAGATAAAGCACTATAAATAAGTTGCATGTCTTTAGCAGCAGACCTTTGCTATTCAACCTGTGTCCTAGATTTTCACTTAGCATTGTTCCCTGAGTCAGCATATAAATGTCTGCACAGAATGAAATGCAACTATATATTCCTTAAGGGCCCCATACATGGGGCGATAAAAGCTGCTGGCAGACCATGTCGGCAGCTTTTTGGCCCATGTGTGGGGCCATCCAATGGGCGTCCCCTATCAATATCTGGCCGAAAGTCGGGCAGATGACGATCCTGGCAGGTTAAAAAATCCCATTGGATCGCAGCCGCATCTTTTCGTTGATGCGGTCCCGCGATCTGAACCAATGTTGGGCCTCCATTCTGATCCAATGTTGGGCCCTAGGGCCCACAATCAGATCAGCCCGATATCACCCACTTCAATGTGGGCCCCAATATCGCCCACTTCAATGAGGGCATATCGGGAGAGATTCGTTTGTTTGTGGATCTCCCTGTGTATGGCCACCTTTAGCATGAGACAGTGACAAATGTTTTCAGAATACTGACTTTACTGCTCTTACTGTTATGTGTTATTCACATTCATTTAGACATAGGGATGTTCTTATACACAGGGACATCTGCACTAATAGTTATAGTGTGCTGATCTGTCCATTGCAGTCAGTGGCTCTTAGAGAACCCATTAGAAATCTGAACACCAATTGAAAAATATTTTTCTTCTACTAATATTGTCCTAATATTATCATCATCTGTCCTGGTTTCTTTTATTTTTGCCTCATATTACTGAACAAAGGATTCCTGATTTCCAAATTTTGACAGGACGCCTATATTGTTTACAATAAAAATGTATTTCCCTTTGTTTAGAGACTTTTGAACAGAAAGACTTGGGCCTGATGGTACCTGGGTAGAGCAAGCAGTATCCCTTTCTTAAGTTGTTGGAACACACTGGGAGGAGGCAAGTGGAGTGATGTTCTGTAGCTGTGCTGTGGCAGTGGTTGTATTCCCTGTACGGGCAGGTTTGTCCATTGCACCAAGCAACTGATATATGGATTGCAGTGTACTCTCTTATTCAAAGCACTTGACTTCTTTATCCAATACCATGATTTTTCCTGATTTTTATATTAATTGTTTAACAGAATTTAGAAATAAGAGTAGTGAGCTATTTTCCCTTGAAATTTTTGTTGTGCATAAGCTCGGCACCCGCAAGTAAATACGGCCTTTCCTTCTCCTTTAAATAACAAAATGCATCACAAACATGCATAAGTATTTTTTAATAGTGTTTAATAGAATTTAGAAACAAGAGTAGTGCTTTATTTTCCTTTTTAATTTGTGTTGTGCTTCAGCTTTTAGACATTAAAACACCAAGGGGCAGATTTATCAAGGGTCAAAGTTCGAAGTTAAAAAAACGTGGAACTTCGAATTCAAAAAGACCAACCGAATAGAGGTCGAAGGTTTTTGGGGGTCAAAGTGGTCTGTATTCGGCCTACTTTGAATCGTACAATCGAAGGAATAGTGCCTTCGGTCTACTTCGATTCGAAGTTTTCTCCCCAAAATACTTCGATCTCTCAAACACCACCAATTGCCTCCATATAGGTTCTAGGAGGTCCCCCATAGGCTAAAACAGCACTTTGGCAGCTTTTAGGTGGCGAATGGTCGAAGTTTTAAAGAGACAGTACATGATAAATTTCGATATTCGAATTTCGAAGTTTTTTTCAACTTCGAATCGAAGTTGGACTATTCCCTAGTCAAAAATAGCTCGAAATTCGAAGTTTTTAGCTTCGAAAACTCAATTCGACCCTTGATAAATCTGCCCCCAAGTGATTCAAAAGCCTACAATAAACACCCCCCACAATAAAACAGCAGTAAAGCACGATCCTGTAAAACAATCAAGCCCTTAAAGGGGTTGTTCACTTTTGAGTAAATGATGTAGAGAGTGTTATTCTGAGACAATTTGCAATTGGTTTTAATTATGTATTACCCTAGCAACCATGCATTGATCTGAATAAGAGACTGGGATATGAATACTTGAGGCCTGAATAGAAAGATGAGTAATAAAAAGTAGCAATAACAATATATTTGTAGCCTAAGGGCTCTTACTGACGAGTGGTTGAAGCTGCGCTCCCCTGCGTTCTGTTTTTCTGCGTTCAGCCGCAGGGGAGCGCAGGAATAGATGAATTTAGTTTTTTTCAATGGGGCTGTACTCACACAGGCGCGTGTAGGCGCCGAACGCAGGTTGAGGCGCAACATGCTGCATTTTTCCTGCGTTCGGCGCCTACACGCGCCTGTGTGAGTACAGCCCCATTGAAAAAAGCTAAATGCGTCTATTCCTGTGCTCCCCTGCGGCTGAACGCAGAAAAACGGAACGCAGGGGAGCGCAGCTTCAACCACTCATCAGTAAGAGCCCTAACAGAGAATTTACCTTTTAGATGGGGTCAGTGACCCCCTATTTGAAAGCTGGGAAGAATGAGAAGAAGAAGGCAAGTAATTCAAAAACGACAAAAAATAAATAATAAGACCAATTGAAAAATTGCAGTTAAAGGTCCCCATAGACGCAAAGATTTTTCTTAACTGAACGACTGATTTTAGAGAAATCCGACCAATCCATCAAATTATCGTGAAGTTAGTGGGAATTGCCAAGCAGGCAGCTCCCCTTTGTTTTCCTGGCAATATCTCCTGAAATGGTCTTTTTTGTTGATGGACAAAACGTATATTTAAACAATCGTTTCGAGATAATCGTGGTCTCACGATAACTAAAAGATCTTTACATCTATGGCCAGCTTAACTTAAAGGTGAACCACCCCTTTAAATAATAAAAGGCATATATGCATTATGCTTATGTGCATAGATCAATCCCACAATTTGAGGCTTTTAGAACTGTTTTTTAGAACTTTTAGAACTGTGCTAAAAAACGGTCAATTACTATTGCTACCTTGTAGATTACATTTTTAATAATAAAACCTTTTCCACACGTGTAATAAGCAGCTATCTAACCTCTACACAGATTTTATAATCATGTGGAAGCTGCAAGTAAACAAACACAGGATCTTCCCGTGGGCTGGGCTCGCCATTAGGAATCTGAAAGGAGAAACGCTGCAGGAGAGTCGTGAAGAAGAGGAACAGTTCCATCCTGGCCAACTGCTCTCCTAGACAAACACGGCGACCTGCAAACAACAAATGTAAGTGTAAATTTAAAAGAAGAGCATGCATAAATATTCAAAGTCAAACTTTCTGGAGATCAAGGGAAGTTTTAGGGTAAGGGCACATGGGCAGATTCGGGGAGATTAATTTCCCCGACCTGCCTTCCCCTACCTTCTTGTCGCCAGCGGGATGGCACTCGTAGCGCTTAGTTTTCCCGAAGTCGTCCGAATTCACCTCATGAGGAAACTTCAGGCGACTTCGGAAAATGAAGCGAGGCGAGAGCCATCCCACTGCTTATTTTTCATTGTAGCAGACGGGGAGGTAGGGGAAGACGTCCCGAAGAAGAGGCGATTTGTCGCAGGGCAACTAATCTCCCCGTGTGTCCTTACCCTTAGGCCACTGACATACAAGAATATTAGTTGCCCAGGGCCCTTAGGCTGATGACACTTGGGTCATTTTACTTACGCTCTCAGATTGAAAAATGTCCTCACTTTTGGTATAGGATTAAAATTAACTTTCGGTAAACTACCTAAAAAGGAATATCATTTACTTAGTAGATATAGCCAATGTATAAATACTGTATTATGGTCATACTTATTCAGTGCTACTAATTGTATGCAGTAATTGTATTGCAGATTTATGCACAGCAAGTCCCTGACCCCTTGAGCACATAAGTCTGATGCTTGAGGCAAGGTGGTGAGATGTCAGTGGTGCATGTTCCATTGCCTTTTCTAGTTTTGTATATGGATTATTTTTATTATTATTATTACCTGCAGAGAATGCCATAAATGCTTCTCTTTTCAAAAACTTGCCATCGTTATCAAGAAAATGCTCCGGATAAAAATGAAAAGGCTTTTCCCATACTTTCTCATCTTTAAGCACAGAGGACAGGTTGGTCATAATAAGGACGCCCTACAGAAAAGCAAATCAGATTAAATTAGCTTGGTGTCACCATACTTAGAATCCCTTTGCTTATGTCCTCAAGAAGCCTACTGACCATGAATTTATGTATAGCATCCACAAAAAGGCTTTCAGTTGTGCCTGTGTACCAGCATAACACATATTAACAATCTGACCAGTACAAGATAAACACGTTTAATCAAACTACATATATAGTTTTTTGAAAAAAACTGCAGGTTTTAAAAAAATCCCTTACTTTGTCAAATGGGTTCTTTCACTGAGGGAGGCCATACTGTGACTATAACAGAGACTCTAATATGCAAATTTTAGGAGCATGCTCAGATTGTAACACTGCTTTGAGTATTCTACCCAGAATGCCTTGTTTACGTAAACTCCTCCACTAGAAGTATCAGGATATTTCCCTATCTTGTCCCCTGCTGGTGATGTTATTATGCAAATGAAGGGCACATACTAACTTCCAGCAGGTGGCAGCACTACTGAACAGCAGCTAACACAGAGGTTTAGCTTAGAAGGGTTGATAATCAAGCAAGGAATTTCAACTGAGCATGTGCGAGATTTCAGAGCTGCAGTTGGATGTGAAGATATAGGTAGGAGGAGACAGTGAAATCCAAGATGTCTGCCTCAGCTAGAACTGCAGGGGAGATAGGGGGGATCTTGCAGAAAGTATAGTGAGCTGATCATTTACATTATACAAACAATTCTGTTTTAAAAATCAAATTTCTTGAACTTTCACATAGTGTATTTACTTAGTAAATGATTTTGGTCATGATTGGTGCCCTTTATGGCTTTCATAATCTAATACTGAGTATAAGTTATTGCCTGTACCAAGCTGGGTTTGAAAGACTTTAGTTGTATTGAATCTTTAGCAGAAATCTGGGCAATCATGCACATGAAAATTGCCAGATATCTGATTTTAAGCAACCTGATACATGACTGCTTCTCTACCCTGCGTTATAAGGAACTAATAATGTACAATATAAGAAATCTCAAAATATTTCAGCAACATGTAATCCAATGTAAACTATTAGAGAACTGGACTGTACTGCAGTTGGGCATTCAATACATTTTTTTAAATATAGAAAAAATAACTATGAAACTTGAATAAGATTTTTAGATGACCTACTTTTGGGATGAAAAAGCCTTGGATATGTGTGTCTCTGTATGTCATATGTGGCACAGAGAGAGGGATTATATCTGCATAACGCTGGATTTCATGGATTACTGCATTGGTATAAGGCATCTGCAACACATCTGCCATTGTTGGCTTCCTGGTTCTTCCAATCACTTGGTCGATTTCCTCATGCACCTTTCCTAAAAGCAAGAGAAAATACTCAGTGTGCTATTGTTTTGAAAGCTTTTCGAAAGCTACACTCAACAGAAAGGTTGCATGTCCACTGTGTTCCTCTGTCCAATGGAACCTGGGAATGAAATTTCTTTAGACTACTGGAAATTGCATTGTAATTAGAATGCAATTTATCCCTTGGTCAGCGAGAATGGGATATATTTGGCTCACCTAGCGGTTAACTCAGACAGTAAGGTTGTAAGAACCAAATTTCTTGTATTCTACATAATACCCAAACTTGTTTGTAAATATGAAATAAACAGTGCATAAAAGGGGTCTTTTACAATGCCCAACTAAAAGCCACAGTTGTCCATTTTTTTATTTTTACCCACTGCACGGGGCATTGTGCCAATTACCACAGGCCTCTGTGATTGGTTTCAGAGCCATAAGGCTCTTTCATCCAACACTCAGTGCATCCCTTAGTGCTCTTGCACTTACACGCTTCCTGGGGTCTTGACCCCTTTTGTCTTTTGTGCTCATATAGGATATTATCATATTTATTATTATAAAGTCTCAATTATGAAGCAAGTTCAGAAGTCAATAACATACTCCACAGCAGAGAGTGACCACTGGGAGATCTTCATAAGATGGATTGAAGCATTGATTTTACTACCTGGGGCATCAAAGATTTCTTGGAAGGTTGCAAGAAAAGCAGCAGCATTATGGAAAAGATTAACATACTCCCAAAGAGGAAAAGCCCAGACAAGAGCCTTCCCAAAGAGCACTTGTACTGATTCAGAAACCTACCACAGGTATCAGGATCCCCTGTATAACGGGTGGGGCAGGAATCTTGGCACTTGAGGATTGAGCCACTCCAAAAGGAGGTACAACTGGTGCCGGTGGAAGAGGAGGTGGAGCTGGAATCCCCTGACGTTGAGACCATCCAGACAAGTGGAAAAATGCAGAGCTGCAGAGTCCGAGACAGATGCAATTGATGTGCCTCTTAAATCTATAGATGCTTAAGAAGAGCTTCCCGAACAAATTCCAAGGAAGCAGCTGGGCTGGCAGCCTACAATGGCTTTATCTTTCTCAAGCTAACTGTCATAATCTGTGTGGCAAGAACCAGCTAGAAAGATTGCAGGAGAGCCCTGCAAGGGACTGGCTTTTACTAATACTGTTAGGGAAAACCTGAACACAGCAGAGTTTGATCCAAAGCACGCTACAGACAAGAGTTATACAGAATCAGAGTTAAGAGAAGGCAAGGAGTCAGGGCAGGCAATGTACAGACAGGAGTCAGTAACAAGGGGATCAGAACCAGGAACAAGGCAAGGCAGAACTATAGAAAACAGAACCAGCTTAGGCTCAGAATTTAGAAAAGAACTACCCTTTCAATTCACAGTGGCATGACAGTGTAACGCAGAGCATGCACATCTGCGCTGTGACGTGATGAGGTGTGTGTATTGTGTCCCAAGGCATGCACAAGTGTAGAATGGATGTGTGTCTTTTTTCAACCTAAATTACTATGTTGGTATGTCAGGTTGGTTTCTTTATTGGGGGTTGCTACTTTTCTACATTCCTTGTCTACATAGATAAAAGCTCTGTACAAATGAGCAGTCCTGGGTTATTAGAGAATTCACAGTGGGTCAGACTAACCACAGAACACCATGGGTTACACAAGACATCCATGGCCGGATTTACATAGCGGATGCCCCTAGGCCTTCTGTCGTTCGCCGCCCTGGTCCCCTCCCCTTTATTTGTACAAATTTTTAACATCAGGTTTGGAGCAATGGAGATTGGTGGACAGGAAAATGAAAAACTATTGTATCTCCTTTGCACAGGGTGGGACTGGGGGGCCCGGGGCCCACCAGGCTGCTGTTGCGGGGTCCCCCCTCCAGGTCCCCTGCTGAACTGGGCCCCCTGCCATGCGGGCCCCCCTCCGGGTCCGTTGCCGAGCCGGACCCCCCGCCACGTCCCCTGCCGAGCTGGGCCCCCGGCCAAGCCTGCCACCCGCTGCACTGTGCATGCGCACTTTGTATTTGGCGTGACCTGCCCGATAAAGGGAGGTCGCGGCAGGGAGATTCTGCTGGGAGATTCGGCAGGGAGCGGATCTAGGCTGGCGGGGCCCACAAGAGCCAGGGGCCCACTGGGTTTTTCCCCTGCCTCTGCATCCCCAGTGTTTCAGAACCAATGTGGGTGTGGTTGGGCAGCATGCCTCCCCCTAAAATCCTGCCACCCTAGCACCAGGCCTTCTTGGCCTTTTCACAAATCCAGGCCTGAAGATATCTTTTGAAGTGGAGAAGGAAGTGGAGCTTCCAATAAGTGTGAAAGTAGCCCAATGGTGATCTCTGGTACATGCTATAAATGAAATGACTCTGTGTGACCTGACACATTTTCACCCTATACCCTCATAATTAGTGAGGAAAATAACTTTTGTGTGTTTGAAGCTACTTTGTAGGACGCCCATTTCCTAATCTACCCATTCCTCTAGAGAACAAGATGCAATGGGTTGGTCCCCCACTCTCAGCAAAGGGTAATAAATGTCTACAACAGAATACAGTTGAGAGTTACAGAGAGCATATAATGTATATATATATATATATATATATTTAGCTCTTTTTATGACACAACAAACTTACTTTGCACATTTGGATACAGCAACATAAATAGCAGGCCCCATCTCAGGGTTGTGGTTGTAGTTTCTGTGCCAGCTGAAAATAAGTCAGCTATAGTTAACAAAAGATTCTGCTCATTAAAATTACTGTCTTTAACTCCTTTTGCCTAAAAAAGAAAGAGTATCTTAATGTTAGGTACCAGTCAGTAACTTCTCTATCATGACCTCACTATGTTGAAATAATTGTGCTCCCCTGAATTTTCTTCCAGTTATTGTCAATATGTTATTATGTCTACTGAAATGCATGTTCTTATTTATGATTTTTAGTAGAAGTAATGGCATTTTGTCATGCATTTCTCTGAGGGCCACTGAGTTCAAACACAGATCTGAACTCTCAACCAGGCAAAATAAAAAGGAACCAGTTAAAACAGTCAAACATGTTAGAATGGTCAAAAACACACAAATAAACATAAATAAGCACATGCATTTCAGTAGATGCACATTTAAATGCTGACAGATGAGAACACTAGGGTGTTAGAATAGATCTCTAATTCTGGAATAGCTAGAAAAGGAATAGAGGATAATGATTTTGCCCCAGGTTCACTTATGAAATATTGTTAACACTCTCTTCTCTGTTCTCTGTTTTAGAGTGCTGCATTCTTTTTTCTCACTACCTCTACATCATATTAACACATGCCTTTGAATCACATTTGACTGCTTCACTGACCATTCCTACAGTCAATGGCAGATTATGTTTCTTCTCTTTCTTCATTAGGACCTCCTTGAACACAGGATGAAGTTGCCAAGCCAAATCTTTATCCTTACCGACCCTAAACACTTATCAGCTCATTCTACTTTATTCCTGAATACTTTCCACATCTCACCTAAATTATTCAGCCTTCCTTTTATGCTTATTCTGGTTATGTGAGTTTTAAATAAAGGGTCCTGTGACCTTCTTTCTGACAGCCAATCACACGGTTCTCTCTTTAATGTATTTAATTACAGTGTATATTCCATATCTACTGTTCTGGTAAAGCTTATCTGTAGATAGTATTGTAACTCATGTTTCAGTTGTTCCTTTTCTCTATCTCCAGGTCTTCCCGTGTAAACATACCTTTTTCATCTCAAGCATAAAGGCATCAATAAAATCCCTTGTGTTCCCAGAATCCCATGTTTGCTGATGCTCATTGATAATTTCTTTTAGATATTCAAACATACGTATCCTAGGTTGGAAAAACAACTTGGCTAGGACCCGAAATTTGGATGACCAAGGAAATAAACTTAAAACCTAGATACACAAATAAAAGCAATATAATGTCCAGTGTAACATTGTACATTTCCAAACTATATCAAATTATATCTTGGATAAAGTGATACTTCAAAGTATCACACAGTTCTTGCCTATGAAATAATATTTATCAGAATAATCTTAAAGTTTGTGGTCACCTTGGGCTAATCAAGAAGCCCAAAATATAATCCTATTTTAAGCTTTTGTGCTCCTTTTATTAATTCTTATACTAAATGTGGAAATTTTGCAGACCACTGAAAACTATGTGGCCACCCAAATGATGTTGATCCCATAAAGTTAAGTTTAAACCACCACATGTCTATATTGAAAAATGTTGAGCTCTAATATAACCCAGGAAATAGGAACAGCAAAAGCAATATGTTTATGAAATGTAAAACTGTCAAATTAAATATCTGTAATTAAAACATGTTAATTGTCTTTAATTACCTGGGGCATTGTCCCAGATTCTGATTTTACAATTTCTTCATTTAAACTCAGTAGCTTTTGGAACTTCTGATCATCATATTCAAATCGTTCACCAAATGTGATAGAGCAGATAACGTTACTAACTGCTGTGTTCAGTAAAACATGTGGGTCAAAGGAACAACCTGCAAAAATCCAGCATAAAGTATTAGAAAACTTCACTTACAAACATCTGCATCTCCTAATAGGATACTAAATTCATTTTTCCTGCAGATGCAATTTTGCAGAATGGGGCACCTTATTTATAGTGAATAAAGTGCACCATTTTGTAAAATATAAGGATAGTATAAGTCCTTGCCAATCTGTGAGATTTTCCTTTAGCAATATTGATTAGGAGGCCAGATAGGTATTATTAGAGTAGTAAAGTTCTATAAAGATGCTAGATAAGTGGGCACTGAACCAATGTTGGACCTCAAAGGGGCACTTGAACTTGAACCATAAAATTCCCATAATATCTACTATAGATAAACTTCAGAGATCCATACATTTTTTGTTGTTCATAGCTTTATGATCTCTTTTATAAAGTGTAAGAGGCATTGGTTCTGGTCGTCTCAATAGATATAGCTAACAAAACTGTGGGCCAAGTCAGGATTCTCCTATTTTTAACCCCTGGGTTAATGATTTGATCATAATGGAAATGAACAGAGACCCGGTGTAAGGGGACCACATCAATATGCTGATGCAGCCCTCACCCAATGGGATTTTCAAACCTGCTATATTGATATCTGCCTGATATATACTGAGATATCATTTAGGCAGGATCAACTGATGGTCTCTTAAATAGTCCAATAAGATCCAGAGTCAGCAGCTTTAAGTACCCAGAGCATGGGGAATTTTGGATCTCGGGATCGTCATATTCAAAGCCTTCATCAAATATGATAGAGCATTCTGTGGTCTATTTTCTTATTGCAAGTCTTTAAAAACAGTTTTCTGACCTTGGTGAGACTGGAACGCAGCGCACAGGTACCCAGCTTCTTCTCCCACTCTCTCCTCCAGGGATTTTTTTCCCATTCCCAAATCCCTCAGTGTAGACAAGGTAAATCTTCTTAGGTCCTTCCAAGGTTGGCCATAATTTGCAAACACCACAGCTGGTCAAGAGACAAGAAATACATTTCTTTGGGTGCTGCTTGATTGGACACTGACATTGCATAGTTACAATGTCACAAGCCACCCCAGGTAGAAATGCAGTAAAAGTAAATAAGGCATTGTATGATAAAAGTCCTTCCAATTGGTTGCATATAAAATGAAATGCAAAGAGTACAGCGCACCTAAATTCTGTCTGAAGGAGGACCATGTTCAATTAGCAAATTTTCAGAGAACTGAACTAGTAAGTAATACAATGAAATACATTTATAAAAAGTGCACAAATCTATACAAAAGGCATATATTTTATATTTCATTTTATACATGTAAAGAGCACCTGTCGGCACTCCTTCCCGCTTCAGCGCCGCCAGCAGGATGGCTACGCCCAGGCAACGCACGTGGCACGTTCTGACACCAGTACATCATAACGCATGCGGCATCAAAACCTGCAATGTCAGCGCATGATGCATGACGTCATCACGCTCGTTTGGCATGAAAATCAGCCTTTAAAAGATGCCAGAGCCCTACAGACCTTGCTCTATTATAGGTTCAACTTTTGTGTTCCTGGCTGTGTTATTATCGATTCTGACTTTGATTCCTACTCTTGAACTCGACCTGTTAAAATGACTAAGACTCTTGCTGCTTGAACTGACCTCTGCCTGGATTTGACTTCGATATTTCTTAACCCCTTGGATACGGTAAACTGTGTTTGGTGTCTGCTGCTTCCTCCTTGGTCCGCAAAATCCTAAGTGGAGCCCTGGGCCCTGACAATACAACTCTATCTCTATAAACAGCCCTGTATATTGCAAACAGTATTAGTACGGGAACAATACTATATGGGGACAATACAATGCAATAGCTTTAACATAAATAATGACTCATATCCAGAAATCCCAGTCTCAAGCATTGCAGATAATAGATCCTATACAGGTATGAGATCTAATATCCAACATTCTTGGGACATGAGGTTTTCAAAATAGGAAATCTTTCCATAATTTGGACCACCATACATTAGGTATGCTAAAACTAATTTACACATAATTTACACATTAATATTAATATGGATTCATGCAGCTTAGTTGACATCAAGTAAGTACTGATTTATTATTACAGAGAAGAATGAAATTCTTAAATAACATAGAATTACTTCCCTCTGGGGTTTCAAGGGATCCCATACCTGTACATGGGCATTTACAAACATTATATACTCATAGAGATTTCTTTCTACATAAACCACCACATTTGTGCCCTGTATTTTTTTTGTACCTGATACAAAGTAGAGCTCTCTTTACATTGAGATATAAATTCACTACCTTTGTTGTTTCCACTGAAACCAAGGATTTCAAACATGTGAATTTTAGGACGATCTGCTATGTCCTCTGACTTCTGTATCAAAGCCTCCTTCATTACTTCAAATCCATTGAGCACCACCACGGGTTTCCAAAAGACCTGCAGGCTCATCACGTTCCCATACTGTTTAGTGAGCTGGAACAAGGAAAGAATACAATAAATAAATAAATGTAAAATGTTGTCAGCAGCACAACTGAGACTGCCTGGTCCCCCCACAAAAAAAAATCTTCTGAGGGGACCTGCACTCACTACAACCTGCCCTCACTGCTTCCCACTCAATTGCATCTCTAACCCACTAGCTCCAAGTAGGAGAGCAGCCGATGAGCAGCATTTCTGAACAGGTATAAAGGGCCTCCTGTTTCCCAGGCCCCCCTGAGACCTCATGGGTCTCCTCCCTTTATAGTAACACTACTGAATGCTGTATAAAGTTGTAGAAGTATGCTTATGTTTATACAGTAGCTAAACTAGAATTAGTAAGCAAAAAATGTTGGTTCAGTTACCAGCTAGTTCTAGAACACGAACAAAAATGCAACACTGCCAAGGAAAATGCATGTCACATGGAGATGCTGTGAAGCTGCCTCTAATCAGTTACTTTTATCAGGCCACCTGCACTAACTGCATTTGAGTACTGATGCTTTGGAACTGACACTTCATAGTTTAATAGCAATGATCTCCAGTCTATGACAAGTAAACAGTAAAATAGTAATTACAATAAAGAAATCCACATGGAAAAAAATCACAGTGAGGGTTACACTTACCTGTTTGAAGCCAATGTGGAGGTTTCTAAAGTTCACCTGCAGCAGATTCCCCACAAAGGGCTTGGAGGGAGGACCGGGAGGGTAATTTTTGGCAATATTTCTGCGCTTCGTGTAATCCAGCAGCAGAAGGAAAAAGGTGAAAGTGATGCCCAGTGTGAAGACATTGCACCCAAAGAAAAATGAGCAGAGCTGGGACAAAAGGCCCATTGTGTCAGAGTCCCCTGTTCTGCAGAATTTGTTTTTGTGGTTTTCCTTTACTTACATGTGCACTCAGTATATTGTATATCTCTTTTTTTCCAGTTCCTTTCATCTGCTATATATGAAACAGATATAAATATCCCTACTTTTAAGTCTTTAGTTACAAGCCCTACCAGTAAATACAGCTCATGCTGCCTGCTGAATATAAACTAGCCGTAGATCTTGTTTTGCACGGAAACAGGCAGGACTGGCTGCTCACAACAGCTCACACTTTACTGCCAGCTTGAACAATCCAATCAGTATCAACTTCCCTGTTCAGCCTCCTGGTCAGAGTGGAATCTGTATTACAACCCTGTACAGATAAAGTTCCTGAATACTTGCCAAGCCCAATCCACATTTGATTCTCCCTCTGTTGGTAACAACATTACAGATTTTTATTGCACATGTGCAGTCAACTCTCTGGGATTCCAATCTGTTACTAAAATGTAAAGGAGTCCTTTACCCATAAAGCCTTACAATACCCCATGCGCTTTTCTTGTGTCTCATGGGCATGGAATATATTATAGTACAAAGTTCCACTGCTAATATCAATATACTTATAGCTAAAGGCCCCCATAAACGGGCCGATAAAAGCTGCCGAGTCTCAGTGTGTTGGGCCATCTGACGGGATTCCCTAATCGATATCTCGATCTGGCAGGTTAAAAATCCCATCAGATTGCGGACGTATCTCTGTGTGTATGCGGTCCCGCGATCCGACCACCCGTATCAGATGTATCATGATCCAATTATTGGGCCCTAGGGCCCACGATCAGATCAGCCCGATATCACCCACCGCAATGTGGGCACATCGGGGAGAGAACCACTCGTTTGGCGATGTCGGCAAGAGAGTAGATCTCTACGTCTATGGCCACATTTAGGGAGTTTAGACATTCCATGATAAAACCAGAGACACAACTCATGTAAAAAAAAATTCTTTTGGAATCCCCTCTTTTTCTCACAATATATTTTGCTTGGGGTATCGGGACCTACTGCCTCTCACTGCATATAATTTACTAGGAGTACTCAGGGGTGCTTCGCCAATGAGGCAAGTTGAGGCTGTCGCCTCAGGCGGCAGCGCCCCACTAGGTACCAGGGGCAGCAAAAATGCTGCTCCTGGTACTTTAAGAGTGAATATCCAGGGAGGGGGGGCAGCAGCAACTGCTGCTGCCTCAGGCGGTGGAGGGGCCCAGATCGCCCCTGGGAGTACCAGTAGCCATGGCCTCTCACAGTGTAATATACTTGTAGTGTCTGTGTTCACTACTCTCAGTGTATTTGAGGTACTGTCCTACATTTTTACAGCCATACATTTTTTTAGCTTTATTGAACTAACATACCAGCTGGTGATACAATTCTGCAATATGACGTGTCCCAGAGGCAGCAGGTGTGGGGTGGGATGTGGCAGGGAGTTGGCCATGGGGAATGTGACAAAGAAAAGACTAATAGTAGTGCAACAGTACAGTAAATGATAGTAGAGACAGTAAAAGTATTTCCCAAAATGTTATAGTGGTTGCACCAATTGTTATTGTTAATTGGTGTATAGTTAAACCCATCTAGGCTAGAATAGACCTTGTCCGGCTAGGAAATAGGCAGAGCATCGGTTCCATTTGACCCTCTTTCCACAGGATGGGCCTTCACTATGTGGAAGGGCGAAGAGATTGAGTTGAAGTAATACTCACTTATGCTAAGGATATGTATGTTTTATAACCTTTCATGTCAATAAAAATATTGAAACAAAAGCTAAATAGAAAGAAATGGACGCCAGAAGTTCCTTGAACAACACAAACATTAACATGCTTTATTTTCTTAAAGCACCTCAGGGTTGCCATACTCGCATATACTTGAGGTAGTCATACAGGCACAGGTCAGGAATAAACACAGCAATTCAAAGACAGCACAACCTGATGTCCCTGTAGAGATAGCTAGGCATGCTTCTAGATGCACCCAGGATCTCTATGCAATGACCTGGATCCTCACACATTGGATCAAGAAATACACATAGCCTAAGTGCCTGTTAGCTTTGTGATTCCATACGCTATAGGCCAGTCATGGTTGAGGGGAGAAATGCTTCACTTTCCTAGAAAGTGCTATGACAGGGAACAACCTTGTTCTGACTACGACTCATTCACATGGTCCCTGCTTCCCGACTTCACCAAGGTTTTTACCACCCTTGGGACTTCTCCATTACTGGAGCTTACCAGGCTCCCCAGCTCATCCATCCTATTCCTCAGATGGAGGCCAAAAGAAGAAGTACCACTCATCAGATGAAGCACTATAAATAAGCTGCATTTCTATTGTAGTCCTATGCTCTCCTTCCTCTGTCCTAGATTTCCACTTAGGAGTGTCCCAAAGGTAAATCACGATCTACCAGTAGACCTTTAGCTGGTGATCAGTAGATCACAAGACACTGTCAACAAACATCACCCTCCTATTTCACGCTTTTCATTCAGATATTTATTATGTTAAGGTTAGTTTATTATGTTAGTGGTTTGTGAAATTTAGCAATACCCATTTTCTCATAAATCACTATTTAAGGAATATCCTCCATGGAACAGAATGCTAACTATGCTTTTATGGATGTAGATCATAATAGGAAAACATCACTAAAAGTAGACCTCGCATTAGCAAAGTATGGGCACTCCAGACATAAATGTCTGCACAGACTGAAATGCAACTATACTGTATTTTCCTATTGCTGTTGCCTTTCTGCCTCCTGTGTCTTTATTTCATGAATCATATCTGCTTTAATTGTACTTTGCCTGAGGGAGTGACAAATGTATTTGTCACCAACTTTGGTGCTCTTAGAGAGTGAACTTTGAGAATACCTGGTGGTCTAGGGATGCGGCAGAGACGCCTGCCGCATCCTTTCTCCTTGCCTGTCGATACCTAAATGCCGTGCTTGCATCGCTTCTGGGTATGATGCAACACTGCCTCTGATGTCATTGTGCATTGGAGCGCAATTTTAATAATTAAAGGGCCCACGACCAGTAACACACTGCCCATCATAGGTCTATTTTCATAGTTCCTGGGTGCGACTTCTAGTTTGTCTTGCCTGTTCCTGATCTTGCCTGTCCCTGACCATTCCCAGTTTGCTGCCTCTCCTGACCTTAGCCCATTATTTGACTACTCTCTTGGATCCTGTTTCTGTACTGCAATACTCAAAACTTGGTTTTGACCCGGCCTTTGACCCAGTCTACACTCTCTACTCCTGATTCTGTACTGCACTGCCCCATTGGTATCGACTCGGCCTGTCCCTCGACCACGCTCCTTGTTCCCCATCCTTCTAGTGCATGTTTGGTTCCCTTGCCTGCCCAGAACTCTCCCCTTAGTCCTCTCACTAGAAGACTTGGTGGCATCCAAGTAGCTGAGGGCTCCTCCCAAAGCGAAAGGCGACAGTTATAGGTAGAAGCGTAAGCCGGGACCAAGTCCTTGGTGTTATTTCTGGGGATTGGGCTACACTACATTACAGGAACACTGTTTTATGTGTAATTCAGTAAAACACAGGGATATTACTATACACAGTGACATCTCCAACTCACAGTTCTCCCCACAACTTATTATTGTATATATAATAGTGTGCTGCTCCATAAACTGCAGTGAGCACCAGCTCATTAGAGATCTGTACACCATGGGCACAATTTAAATTATGTTTTTCTTCTTTTCCTAATCTTTTGTCATCATCATCTGTCTTTGTTTCTTTCATTGTTACATCATGGCACTGAACAAAGAATTCCTGAATTGCTAATTTCGATACGAAGCCTATATGGGGAATACAGTTTTTTTTACCATAAAATTGTAATTTCACTTTGTTTAGAGACTTTCTAATCCATCAGTATAAAATAGGGATACTTGATATGTTATAATCTGGTCTAGTCAGTGGTTCCCAACCTTGAGTTGGTGGAAGGCACTGGGTGGAGAAAAAAGTGGAGTAATGTCATTTATTAGTGTAAAACAA
This sequence comes from Xenopus laevis, assembly GCF_017654675.1. Lineage (NCBI taxonomy): Eukaryota > Metazoa > Chordata > Amphibia > Anura > Pipidae > Xenopus > Xenopus laevis. Next base: position 100,773,577 of record NC_054378.1, read on the forward strand.
GATACTGGATATGTTATAATCAGGAATTCTATTTTTATATAATATAATTTAAATAAGAAGAGTAGTGAGCTATTTTCCTTCTAAATTTTGTAGTGCTTCAGCTTGGCCATTAAAATACCCAGTTTTACATAAGCCTAAAATATACAGCTCCCCCCACAATAAAATGTGAACTTGGTTACTGTAATGCAGTCAAGCCCTTAAATAAAAAAGGTATTACAAACATGCATAAGCAATTCATACCCGGTTATCAATCACACAAATTCAGCTTTTACAGTTCCTGTGCCAAAAACTTGCAATTACTAATACTACCTAGTAGATTAAATTTTGAATAATATAAACCAATATTATAAATATTTTCCAGCAGCTGTCTATCTAACCTTGGCATAGAATTTATAAGCGTGTGGGATCTGATTGTATACAATGACAGGATCTTCCCGTGGGCTGGGCTCGCCATCAGGAATTTGAAAGAAGAAGCGCTGCAGGAGAGTCGTGAAGAAGAGGAACAGTCCCATCCTGGCCAACTGCTCTCCTAGACAAACACGGAGACCTGCAAACAATAAATATCTAAATTTAAAGTATGCACAAAACTATAAGCGGTGAGCAGGGGTCTTGATTCTGGGAAGGCAGTGGATGTGATCTACGTAGACTTTGCTAAAGCATTTAATGGGGCCTGCACCTGCCCTGTCCTCTTTCCTGATGTCAGAGATGGGTGCGTTGGGCACGGGTTCATCAATTGAAGTGCCATGTGGATGCACTTCATTAACAAGAAGGTTACTGGCAATTCCCATTATTTATGGTGGGAAAGGGAGGGAATTAAGTCATCCATGCTAGAGGAGATTAACTGCAGAGCAACTAATCTCTTCATTTAATAGGCCCTTAGGCTGATGACACTTGGGTAGTTTTACTTTTGAAGTCAGATCGAAAAATGTTGCAACTGGTTTAGGATTAAAATGAACATAAAAGGAATATAATTTACCCCTTAGTAGATGTAAATACCATATTAAGGTCATTCTTATTCAGTGATACTAATTGTAAATACTGTATTAAGTTCATTCTTATTCGGTGCTACTAATTGTATCCAGTACTTTAATGAGAATGCACAGCTAATCCCTGACCCATAGAGTACATGGTCTATGTCTGATGCTTAAGAAGAGGTGGTAAAATGCAAGTGGTGCATGTTCTACTGCCTTATCTAGTTTTGTAAATGTATTAGTATTATTATTACCTGCAGAGAATGCCATAATTGCTTCTCTTTTTACAAACTTGCCATCCCTATCAAGAAAATGCTCTGGATGAAATTGAAAAGGCTTTTCCCAGACTTTCGCATCTTTAAGCACAGAGGACAGGTTGGTCATAATAAGGACGCCCTGTAAAAAAAGCAAATCAGATACAGCTGAGGCATGAATTGATGTCCCCATACAGAATGCCTTTGCTTATGTCCCCTTAGAGCCCACTGACTTCATGCCTTTATTTATAGCATCCAAAACAACTTTCAGTTGTTCACAAGCGTAGAATCCTTTGTGGTGACTTAGGGCTTTCATTATCTGAAACTGTAGGGTATTGCCTTACCGAAATGGGTTTGAAAGGCTTAAGTGCTTTGTACTGTGTATTGTTGTTCCATCCATTCCTGTGTGACTGGTTAAGTATTCATTTGAATATGCATAAGTGGGGTAATGCGAAAGTATATGGAGAAAGGAAGGGGAAGTTAAAGAGAAAGAGTAGAAGGTGTGGACAGAACAGGCAGGAATAAAGCCGACTTCTACCCTGCAGTCTGGCATATCTGTGTGCATTATTCCAGTTCAGCAACACCTTGCACTGGTTATCACAACTAGCGACGAGGATTCATACCATCTGCAGGTATCACAACAATACAACTTACAATCCACAGTACTAGCAGCATTCCAGCAAACAATTTCACCATGCTCCGTGCGGCAAACCTTTTTGTCACTCTTTCTATTTCCAAAATGTTGGGAGGTATGAGAAAGTCATGTTATTACATTATGCAGGGGAGCAGGTATACAATATATAACTTTGCCTGGCACAGGAGGTGACAGTGACTATGATTTATGCAAAACAGCCTAACAAACTACTTTTCTCCACTTAAAGGAGAAGTCAACTTGTACGGGGGAAAAACCCTCCCCCCCTCCCCTGTGTAGGCCCTCCTCCCCCCGGCCTACCTGCCCCCCCGGGCAAATGCCCCTAACTTGCTACTCACCTCTCGGCGCAGGTCCTCTGCTGCGGAGTTCACGTCACAATCTTCTCCCGAGCACTCTTCTTCCTGCTTTAACCAGCGTTTTTTGCATTTTCTGCGCATGCGCAGTTGGAGGCATTTACGGTAAAGATCTTCTGTGCATGTGCCGAAAGTCACAAAGTTTACAGAAAAAGATCAGAAACTTTCGGGTGCATGCGCAGTAGCTCTGTACCGGCAAATGCCTCCAACTGCGCATGTGCCAAAAAACGCTGGTCAAAGCAGGAATAAGAGCGCTCGGGAGAAGATGGCGCCTGTGAACTCCGCAGTAGAGGAACTGCGCCGAGGGGTGAGTAACAAGTTAGGGGGATTTGCCCAGAGGGGCAGGTAGGCCCGGGGGAGGAGGGAGCGGGGCCTACACAGGGGAGGGGGGGAAGGTTTTTTTCGCGATTTAATCTGACAGTCGGATCAATGTAGTTGTAACATGCAATTTCTCTTTTACTTCAGTTTTCAGTAAAACATCCGGCACGTCGCATGTATTTAGTCTCATTGCGACGTGTCGGGTGAAAACGCATCATCGAGTCCTGCCCTTAAGCATCCCCAGGAACAGGAGTAAGCACAGTAGTAGCTGAAGATAAACGCAGCACATACCTATTTTCAGTTACTGAAAAGGACTCCTGTCGCATGCATGCAATTGCCAATGATAATTCTAATAGATTTCAACCCTGTAGAGACTCTTATTGATACAGGGGCATCGGTCAATGTTATCAGCCAAATCACTTACCAGAACTTTACAAGCAAACTTGCAATACAAAATACTGAGCTGAAAATATTTCCTTATGGATCATCACACACCTTGTCTATTGGTGAGAAATTTCAGACAGAACTGACAAAGATAATTCAATAATTTACTCTATGTAGTTGAATACTCTGCTTCCACACTCCTTATCTGAAGCAGTGCAGTGGCCCTGGGTCTTGTTTCACTAGTGAGCAGCGTAAACAAATCCCACAATCCTGATATAATTCATGATATAGTGCATAAAACCCAGACCTTTTTAACGGCACTGCAAACTACAGGGGCTGCAGGTGAAACTTCATATTGATCAGTCAATAGCACCTTCAGTTCAGCCTCACAGGTCCATCCCTTTTCATGTTCACAAGCTGGTGGAGAAAGAGTTACAGCAACTGTAAACATTTGACACTGAACAAAGGCCCAACTCCCTGGGTCTCTCCACCTGTTGTTGCACAGGGTCATTTAAAGAGAAAGACATATCATTTTTGATGGCATCATTGCAGATCTGTATAGAGCCAATATTTTCAAAGCTTGACCGTAACTCTTGATATCATCAGATGGAGCTGCACCCCTAATCCAGGTACATAAAATTTAACACAGACGTGGGACTTTGGAGATTTAAATGAATAATTGGGTAATTTCATTAGCTGCATACATTTTTCAAAATGTTATTAGGGAAATACCTGGTGTCCTCAATGTAAGTGATGACATCCTTGTATATGGAACCTCCAAATAAGATGCTAGGCAACTGGAACAAGTATTTCAAAGATTACAAGACTATAACCTAACTGTAAATGCTTCAAAATGCCAGTACAATCAGAAATCTCTAACTTGCTTTGGCTACATAGAAGCCATAAAATCAGCTAGTACACCCATTACATGTAATGGCCACGGAATAGAAGAAAAGATATACTGATCAAGGTGGGCATCATGGAAAAATGAAAACAGGGAAGGCGGGTGACTGGGTTGTTGTCAAGAAAGTGACACCTGGCAGCAAGTTCGGAGCCCTATCAAGTTACCCAAGTCAAGGGTCCAATGGTCACTACTCAGTACAATGCCCAACAAGTAACTAGAAATATATCCCACTTCAAGAAACTTCAAAGCCATACTGGTGTAATAGACCAAGAGGCTTATGATGACAGAGATGAAGAAATGAACACCAGTCCAACTCCAAACACACCTGGGGATATGTCTTTTGGAGTACCTACAACAACTCAAGCACCAACTGAACAGAGGATTGACAGACTGGAATAACTCAACACAGAGAGCAAATCAAAGATTGTGATGTCACCGGAAAGACTTTGTTTTTCAGTAAAGCTCTTCATATTGACTTTTCAAAAACAGTCTGCCTCTGAGCAACATTATATCCCTCCCCAACTTACAAAATAAAAGGAGCAAAAAGTATGGGGAGAACAGCCAGGAATAAAGCGACTTCTACCCTTCAGTCTGGCATCTCTGTGTGCACTCTTCCAGTTCAGCAACACCCTGCACTGGGTTATCACATACTGCATCTCTAGCAGCAGAGAGGGCAATCATGCATGTGGAAATCACTAGATATCTACTAATTTTATGGTCTTTTTACTTGGTACTTGACTGGTTCTCTACCCTGTGTTATAATAGGAATGAATAATTTACAATATACAAAATCTATATTATTTCAGCAACATGTAATCTAATGTAAACAATTAGAGAATTGAACTGTACTGCAGGTGGGCATTCAATCCTTTTTTTTAATAAAAAAAAAAAATAGAGAATAGAACATTATAACAATTTATGAAACAACATTTTTAGATAACTCACTTTAGGGATGGAAAAGCCTGTGATATGTGTGTCTCTGTATGTCATGTGTGGCACAGAGAGAGGGATTATATCTGCATAACGTATTTCTAAAGAATACCTGAACTCGTTTGTAAACCTGGAATATGCTGTGTAGTTTTGACAGGTTTATAATGCCTTACTTAGCATGCAAATTGCAAAAAATGCTGCAATTGGTCATTTTATGCATTTTGCCCACTGCATGGAACATTGTGCCAATAACCACACCTCTGTGCTCTGTTTAGGAGCCATAATACAGGTATAAGGACAGGGTTAAGATGTGCATCCTGATGTGCTCTTGGCTCTCAGTTCATTCTTTAGTGCTCTTGCACTTGTGCCCCTCTGGGGCTTTAATCCCCTCTGTCTCTTGTGCTTATATGGGATATTGTTAAATTAGAAAGAGCCTAAAGAAGGGTAACTAAAATGGTTAAGGTTAGGAAAAGTGGCAGTTGTGAGAAAAGACTGTCCAAGTTGTTGGGGTTGTTTACATTAGATAAGACCCATTTTAGGGGAGATAGAATAGCTGTGTATAAATATATAAGGGAACCATATAATAAACATGCTGGTGCTTTATTTACTGGTAGTAGACATGAGGCCATTCGCTGAGATTAGAAAAAAGAAGGTCCATATTAATATTTGAAAAAGGATATTTTAACGTGAGACATAGACAGAAGTGATAGAAGAAGAATCAGTAGCTGGTACAGAGTCAGGAAGAGACTTGTGACTGCATGACTTTTGCCATTGTCTCTTTTTCATTCTGGTGTTGATACTGCTCACCACTTCCTCAAAATGAGAAGGCAAATCACAGATGGCCAACTCATCTTTAAGGTCATCATGTAGCCCTCAACAGAACTGCCACCTCTGTGCCAATGTTCTTTCAGCCCTTAATGGCCAAAGTGTGTGTCAATGACATACCCAGCACCAAGGAGTGACCCCTGGGAGATTTTCAGAAGGTGGACTAAAGTGTTGATTTTATGACTTGGGGTATCAAAAATCTCTTGGAAGGTATCGAGAAAAGAAGGTGTATTTTGCAAAAGAGGATCATCATGCTCACACAGAGGGGAAGCCCCAGCTCAAGCCCCTGAACACAGCAGAGTTTGATCCAAAGCACACTACAGACTAGAGTTAAACAGAATGAAGTTAAGAGAAGGCAAGGAGTCAGGACAGGCAGTGAACAGTCAGACTCAGGAAACAGACAGGAATCAAGAACCAGGAGATCAGAACCAGGAACAAGACTAGACACACAGAAGCAGCCTGTATATACTGTATGTACCTATTTATTTAGCATTTGTCTGATATGACAAACTTACTTTGCACATCTGGGTACAGCAACATAAATAGCAAACCCCATCTCAGGGTTGAGGATGTAGTTTCTGTGCCAGCTGAAAATAAATCAGCTATAATTAACAGAAGATTCTGCTCATTAAAATCACTGTCTTTAACTCCTTTTGCCTAAAAGAGAAAGAGTATCTTAATAGTAGGTAAGAGCTACCAGTCAGTAACCTACTGTATCATGACCTCGCTAAGGTGAATAAACTCTAATTATGCTCCCCTGAATTTTCTTCAGTTACTGTCAATATGTTATTATCAGCATCTCTATAGTATTTACACAGAGGCTTTTTTTGTGTGTTTTGAAGGCATTTTAACATGTCTGAATTGCAGGTTTTTGAGCATCTATCTTCATTTGTTTTTGTTTAAACATACCACACTGGATTTCTGTGACATGGGCCCTTATTTATCAAAGTCCAAATTTATCTGACTATTTTAATCAAAAAAGTCTGGCCAAACTAGAATCCATGATTGGACCGTAATTTATTTGTTATTGTCACAAATTTATTTTATCGGAGACAGACACGAAAATCCGTATTTTTTTTTTAAATTTTTTCCATAAATCGCTGATTTTTTCAGCCTTTTTCCCTGAAAAGCCAGATTTTTTTCTGAAAAGTCCAAAACAGTAAGATTTTCTGGCTATTTCTAGCACAGACCACAGAAACTTGAAAATAGGATAGGGATCTCTCCCATTGACTTATATAGAACTTAGGTATGTCAGATGCTAGATTTTTGGATTCTGACTTTCTCCTTCCTCAGAGTAAAATAAATCTTGAAAAATTCGGTTTTTTTCCACTAAAAATTCGGATTTTATAGTAAAAAAGTTTTTGCCATTTGGACTTTAATAAAGACCCCCTTGATGTAGCTCAAATTAAAATGCAAAATGCATGTTGAACTGACAGAAATGTCCTTACTTCTACTAAAAAGTACAAACAAGTACATGCATTTTCAAGCATTCATCATGTATTTCAATGGATACACATTTAAATACCCATGCTTGAGAGCACTATCACTCAATATCTTTAATATCTTGAAAAAAGATAGGTTATAATGTGCCCCAGATGCAGTTATGAAGTACTGTTACAATTCTCTCTTGTTCTCTGTTTTAGAGTGCTACATTCTTTTTTCTCACTACCTCTTCATCATATTAACAGATACCCTGGATCACATTTGACTGATCATCAGTAACAAGCCACATCATTTCTCCTCTTGCCTCTACCCATCCTAAATACTTTCCAACTCATACAAGTTTTCCCGCACATTTTCCAAATCTTAACTACATTGTTCAGCCTTTCCTTTCAAGCTTATTCTGGTTATACCAGTCCTAAAGAAAGAGTCCCATGACCAGTTCTTCATGGAAAACCTTCTTTCAGCCAACCGTCACTTGGTCTCTCTTGGTTCTTTATTTACTGTTATTTATTGCAATGTACAGTATATTCCATATCTACTGTTCTGGAAAATCCTACCTTTAGATAGAATTTTAACTCAAGTTTCAGCTGTTTCATCTTCTTTATCTCCAGGTTTCCCTTGTAAACTTACCTTTTCCATCTCAAGCAAAAAGGCATCAATAAAATCTCTTGTGTGCTCAGAATTCCATGTTTGCTGATGCTCATTGATCATTTCTTGGAGATATTTTTCCATACGTATACGAGGATGTAAAAACAGCTTGGCTAGGCCCCGCAATTTACATGACCAAAAAATTAAACATAAAACCTAGAAGCAGAAAATAAAAGCAATATATTGCCCAATGTAACATTGTACATATCCAATCTATATCAAATTATATCTTGGTTAAATAGATGCTTAAAAGATTCACAAATTTATTGTCTATGAAAAAAATATTTAGCAGAATAATTATTTTGTTGCTAATCAATCTCCTATGAGACAGGACAGGTCATTTAGTTATTCTGGTACCCACAGGATTATGAAGGTATCCTCTACATTTACAAATCTTTTATATTTATACTGTTACTGCTTAGATAGTTTGGGAAACCCTATAATTAGTTTTGGTTACTACATTATGTAAACAAATCAAAGCATGTTATGTGTTGCACCTTTTCTACATAGGAGATGTAACATGACTTATTTTTTAATTAAAGGAGAACTAAACTCTAGATATGAATAGGACTAAAAATGGCATATTTTATATAGTAACCATATTGCACAAGCCTAAAGTTTCAACTTGTTAATATCAGGAATGATCCAGGATTTCCAACCTGTCACCAGGGCTGGATTTACATAGCGGGAGCCCCTAGGCCCACTGCCGTTCGTCACCCGTGCCCCCCCCTTTATTCATGCAAATTTTCATAATCGGGACCTGATCAATGTGGATTGGGCATGGGATATTTACAAAATTATTGTATCTTCTGTGCATCCCCAGTGTTTTTGAACCAATGTGGGTGTGGTTGGGCAGCATGCCGCCCCCCTAAAATCCTGCCGCCCTAGGCCCGGGCCTAGGTGGCCTTTCCACAAATCCGGGCCTGCCTGTCACAGGGGGTCTGTGACATTTGCAAACATAACACCTGGTTTAAGAGACACAAGAAATACAGATTCATTGGATGCTGCTTTATTAGACACGGACATTGCATAATTATCTGCTTCGTTACTTACTATAACATCAATGGTTCTGTGCATATTTTGTGCCTGGACAAAAGCCACCCCAGGCAGAAGTGCAGTAAATGTAAATAGGACCTTGTGCACACTTGGGTTTATATGTGACAGCATATGTGGTTGGATACTAAATGGAATGCAAACCCTACCACTATAAATAGAGCCGTATATTTCAACAATATATTAGTAGGGGCAACAATACTATAGTTAGACTAAAAATAATGCCCCAAATCCAGACAGGCAAAGGATCTAATATCAAGAATGCTTGGGTTTTTCAAAAGGAATCCTGCCATAATTTGGATCACGATACCTAAACATCTTTTACACATTAAATAAACTCAGTAGGATTGTTTTCAATATGGATTCAATATGGAATATGGATTCATGCAGCTTAGTTACGATCAAGTACAAAATATTGTTTTATTATTACAGAAATGAAATCCTTAAAAAAAACATAATTTGTGTAATATATAATCCATGGGAAATTACATTCCTGTATTTTGAAGCTTTCTGGATAACAGGGTTCAGATTAGGCATGCCATACCAGTACCTATGTAGTTATTTATGAACACTATGCTCACAATGATTTCTTTGTGCTTAAACCACCATATTTGTACTGGATACAATGTAGAGCTCTCATTTAGGTTCTCTGTTGTCCAAGTCCTACCCACTCAGCAGCCATGTTTCAATTTCTTGCACTGCTGAGATCTAACAAGATTAATACAGGCTGTATGCAAGTTTTGTTATATGGCTCCGGAATATTAGGCTGTATCTGTGCTATAAAACCAGTGGTTCTGGATGTATAGTTGTTGACCAAAGAGACATAAAGGAGTGATTTGCATGTCTCTGCCCATAATGCCTCATGTGAAAGTCAAACTCTGTGATATTTAGTCAGTGCTATGTATATGGCACAAGGCAAGTAAATACATTCTGTTTTCAGAAGGTTATACGTTGCATGTCTTGCACATGAAGGGCTTTTTGGCTCCTTTTAGCCTGTCTCACCCTAACCATGCTAGGTTCTCTGCTTTACATGGAGATATAAATTCTCACTACCTTTGTTGTTTTTGGCAAACCCAAGCATTTAAAATATGTTAATCGGTGGACGATCTGCTATGTCCTCAGACTTCTGTATTAAAGCCTCTTTCATTACTTCAAAACCATTGAGCACCACCATGGGTTTCCAAAAGGCCTGCAGGCTCATCACATCCCCATACTGTTTAGAGAGCTGGAACAAAGAGAAAATAATAGTAATGTATATGCTGTATAAAGTTGTAGCAGCATGCTTATGCCCCATGATCCCTGCTTCATGTTTAACCAATTTTTGGCAGTGAGCCCATGTTTGGAGGTCACCGGCCTGGTAGATGGGCCATTGGAAAAGGATAGGTGTCATCCCTCCCCTTTTTCCATTGGATGGCGTCATTGCGGCTCTAGGAGTACGAGCTGGTCATGGTGCAGGCCTACCTTTATTGAGTCGCGAGTGTGCTTTAGATTTGGACTGCATGGTCTTGTCTGAGGCACGCAAGAGATTGGGTTAGCGCCATTTATGCACAATGAGGGAGCAGGGGGATGGGCTAAAAAGCGTTCATGGAGGGCGCTCGGCCCCATGATCCCTGCTTCATGTTTAACCAATTTTTGGCAGTGAGCCCATGTTTGGAGAATAAGAGCCGCAGCTGTGGTCAGGGTGTACCTAGTCCTTGATGCTTAAACTGTTAAATAAAGCCTGTGACCTCCACAGATTTACGTCAAAATACGTCTCTGTGTTTTAATTGAATGGTAGGGACACATCCTGGGGGGATAGGGGGTTCCTTGGCCTATGGTAGCAGATGTTATGACTAAGCCAGTAACAAGGTTTAAACTGGGAGAATTTGTACATTACATATTTGGAGTATAAACCAGTGGACTCTACATTTATGCTAAATATGTCTTTCTGCAATATGAGAGCAAGTGGGGTGTTAAGATGTGAATTAATGTGTGTGCTCTTATACAGATCCCATACTGATCTGATAAGGATACAGTGTCATGTGACATGATATTTGTCTGCTAATGCAGAAGTGTTAATAAAGTTTTGTCTTCTTGAAGCAAGAGAAACATGGTGTCCGTGTGCTGTCTAAAAGAAAGCTGCAGGCTCATGTGAGATTGAGCTACCGGTTATCTCATCTCTTAAGCAGAATAGCAACACATTCCATTTCATTATTTTTAAAAATATATGCATTTCTGACTTTAATTTGTTAGTAAGCAGCAGAATGTAAACTCAAATATCTCATCCTACTAAGGCAGAAAACCAGAGGTCTGTAACTTGAAGGGGAAGCAGATAGTAGCTACCAAGGTTTCTGGGTATAAACCATTTGACTGGACAATTGTCCTTTGCAAACAACAATAAATAAGTAAATAAAAAGGAAGTAGGTCACCCACAAGCAACATTTTATTCATGTGCTTTAATCAATAACAATGATTAAATAGTCTACCTTTAAGTTTGCTGTCTAGAATATTACAATAATTTTCAGCAACACTGTCAGAGAGGGTCTCCAAGGGCCCAACACAGAACCTGATATTAAAAGAACAGTAACACCAAAAAATGTAAGTGTTTTAAAGTAATGAAAATATCATGTACTGTTGCCCTGCACTGGTAAAACTGATCTGTTTGCTTCAGAAACACTACTATAGTTCATATAAATAAGCTGTTGTGGAGTAATGGCGGAAATTGAAAAACGGCTACACGGCACAGGTTAACTAGTGGATAACAGATAACACCATTAGACAGACAGAGTTTATTTGCTATCTGCTGTGTAACCTGAGCCTTTTCTCCTTTGAATGGCTGCCCCCATTGCTACACAGCAGCTTATTTATATAAACAATAGTAGTGTTTCTGAAGCTAACACAGCAGTTTTACCAGTGCAGGGCAACACTGCATTATATTTTCATTACTTTAAAACACTTTTATTTTTTGACGTTACTGTTCCATTAAACGTCCATTCTCACAATGTTTAAATGGAGACAATGCCAAGTGGTATAGAGGTTATGTAGAGATAATGACAGTTGTCTCAGATCTGAGCCCACTAGAGCTTGAAGCCCAGCTTTGGCCCAGTACAATGTTAATGGAATAAATCACAGCAACTTTGCTGTGTTACTTTTTATATTATGTGTTTAATGGTTTATTAATATCTTGTCGCTTTATTCTGTTAGCATCCAGTCTGAAATTGGAAAAATTCATATTAAGTTATATATAAGGTCCATTTCCCATATAGGCATGTTGAGTATTTAATTTGATATTAGATATATAATGCAGTTTAATCTATCTAATCTTTGCACAGAGTTTATAAGGGTGCGGGCTCTGCAGTCCAAAAACAAGAGGATCATCCTGTGGGCAAGGGTGGCCATCAGGGATCTGAAAGGAGAAGCGCTGCAGGAGAGAAGTGAAGAAAAGGAAAAGTTCCATCCTGGCCAACTGCTCTCCTGGACAAACTCGGCGACCTGTAAACAACAAATCCCAATTTCAGAATGTTAACATAGCATGCATGCGGTATTCACAAGCCATTTACCAACTTTTTCAAACTGTGTCTTGCTGGCTGGACTGGGAGAGAGTGTTCCCTATTCAAGGATAGGTATGCCATGGGTGGTTTGGGAATCTCTGTTGGCTTGGTATGTCAGGTGGTTTCCCTTAGTGGATAAAGGAAGGGGAGCAACCAAGTTAGGCCCTTTATACTGTACATATCATAGAGAGGGTAGATGTTACCAGGAGCCTGAAGGGTGCCTCATGGAAGAGAAAACCCTAGTTAAGAGTGATTCCTCTGTGGAAGTTGGGGTGAAGAGACCCTGTCTAGCTTCTATATGGTATGCATCAAATTTCCTTCATATCTAAGTGAATAATTTAAAGGAGATATGTAATGCCCCTATTACATTCTTTGCATTTTAGAGCTTGTCTGGTGTAAGGATTAAATGGTCCCAGCCCCAGTGCACCCATAAAAAATAGTCAGGGAAACACAAGCCGCCACTTATGTGTCTCCCTAATTCATTTTACCCTGGATTCAGGCAGGTTTGAGCAACTTCCACATACATTTTGCCGTTGGGTTTGGGTTGACCTCTTCTTCAGCTCCCCTGCCAACGATCTTACTCTGCCGGCTTTCAACTCTGGCAACCTCCATTTATAGGAGCATGCCTGCCCAGCCCCCTTTGTGATGACAGAGATGAGTGGGTCTGGTGTAAGTCTATAAATTAAGGTACCAGTTGGGTTAAGAGTCGGGTATCAGTTGGGAATGGCAGGTTAGGATTGGATGCGGTTCAAATTTTTGTTGACCCGCACATCACTAGCCCTGGGTTTTCCTAGATGAACCATGGTCAATCTTTGGACAAAGGTAGTATAGCAGAGGACTGGCGACCCCCTTCCATTAGGCCAACAATGTCTCTTTGATCAGGTAAGCACATTTTTTTAAACAAATCTCTTCTGCAAGACTGGTTCTTTTTGGCATTAGGGAAAGCATGGGGGCAGTTCACAAAAATGTGAATTATCTATCTAAGGATAATGATATTGGATACATGGATGAGTTCTGATTTATACTCCTTATAATGTTCACAGCGAAAGACAGCTTAATCCACAAAATAATATCTGTAATATTGTTCCTGAAGCTGCAAAGAAGAAAACTAGCTCAACATTTTCTCCATAAGTTGTTTTAAAACAAAGGTAATACCATCCTTGCCATTATCATTTATACTTGGTCCACTGTGTTTTACTTCCTTACCTGCAGAAAATGGTAAAAATGCTTCTCGTCTCACAAATTTGCCATCCGAATCAAGGAAATGCTCTGGATAAAACTGGAAAGGCTTCTCCCAGATCTTCTCATCTTTAAGCACTGATGACAGGATGGGGAAGACAACAACTCCCTGTAAAGATTAATTTCCTTATCCAGTAGCAGAATTCTGTTCGAACGGAGCTCAGCACATTGTTATTGTTTCTTCATCTCTAATAGAATCCCACTACCATACCATACAGTATATTATAGCATATTTCACTTAAAACAGGAAGGAACCAGAACAGTGAATTGCCCAGGAATTAAAGGAGAAGATATATTTGGAGAGAATGTTATCAACCAGACCTAACTTACTAAATTGCTATGTAATCAGACAAGGACAAATCCCGTTGACTACTACGTTCTCAACAGCTTTTAGATGGTGAAGTTTTGCTCAGGTATGGAATCCATTATTTGGAAACCTGTTATGCAGAATGCTCAGAATTATGGGAAAGCTGTCTTCCACTGACTCTATTTTAATCAAATAAATCACATTTTATAAATCATTTCTTTTTTCTCTTTAATAATCAAACAGTACCTTGTACTTCATCCAAACTAAGATATACTTAATCCATATTGGATGCAATACCATCCTATTGGATTTACTTAATGTTTACATGATTTTTTAGTAGACTTAAGATATGTAGATCCAAATTATAGAAAAACACCATATGCGGAATACCTCAGGCCCCGGGCAATCATTCTCAAGTCACTGATTGGTTACTGCCTGGTAACCAATCAGTGGAAACCAAGAGAGCTGCAAAGCAGGAAGTTGGGTTCAGACTATTATGTTAGACATCCAGTCACTCCAGCCTTTAGTCATTACATTTGTGCCTAACTAACTATATTAGAAACATGTTTTATTTTGCACAGCCTATCTATTTACCCAGTTTTTATACATTGAACTGTTCCTTTAATGGCTGCCCACATGGCTACACAGCAGCTTGTTATATAAACTATAGTAGTGTTTCTATACCAAACACACCCGTTTAAACAGTGCAGGGCAACAGTACATCATATTGCCATTCCTTTAAAACACTTTCATTTTTTGGTGTTACTGTTCCTTTAAAATCAGGGGATGTAAAATTGAGGTTTCATTGTGCATGTTGTGGTTCCATTGTGTCTTTAAAGGAACAGTAACACCAAAAAATTACAGTTTTTACTGACGATATCATTTACTGTTGCCCTGCACTGGTAAAACTGATGCATTTGCTTCAAAAACACAACAATAGTTTATATAAACAAGTTGCTGTGTAGCCATGGGGGCAGCCATTCAAAGAAAGGATACACAATAGATAAATTCTGATGAATCCCATTGTATACTACAGAGCTTATCTGTTATCTGCTGTGTATCCTGTGCCTTTTCTCCGTTTTCAGCTTTGAATGGCTACACAGCAGCTTGTTTATATAAACTATAGTTGTGTTTCTAAAGCAAACACACCAGTTTTACCAGTGCAGGGCAACACTACATTATATTGTCATTCCTTTAAAACACTTTCATTTTTTGGTGTTACTGTTCCTTTAACACTATTTTCTACAAGATAAAACGTAAAAAAAATCTGTGATATTATCCCAGTGAAACAACATACAATGCAAAAAGCTAGAACTGGTAAAAAAACGAAATTTTGCCATGAAACTGTGCCAGGTGAAAAAACTGGCTCATCCCTATATCCTATGCTAAGATATAATAAATGTAAATATCACCCACCTTTGGTATAGAAAATCCTTTAACTTCCGTGTTTCTGTATGTCATATGAGGAACAGACAGAGGGACAATATCCGCGCAACGTTGGATCTCATGGATTACCGCATTCATATACGGCATTTGCAACACATCTGCCATTGTAGGCTTCCTGCTTCTTCCAATCACTTGGTCTATTTCCTCTTGAGCCTTTCCTGAATGAATAGAAACACATGAGATGAAAAAAGGTCTGACATTCAAGAGTTCTCCTGCTAAAGGATTTCAGTTCTCTATTTCCTATTTTAGGTTCAATTGTACAACATACTAATGTGTCAAGATGTCCGTGGATAGATGTTTACAAACTATCATATGGTACAAAGTTTGCTGCAATTGGCAAAAGTAGTGAACATTTTTTTTTCGCCACGAGTTTCACTGCAAAAAAGCAACAAAAATTCACCACATGGTACTTTTTTGTTACCACCAGAGAAAAATAAAAACAAAAACGTTATTATACTTATATTCTTTGAATGCCTGTTTAGTATCCTTGTGGTTAATGATAATACGTAGTTACACAGCCGATTAGGTTAAAAGATAGAACCTCACATAATTGATGCAAACAGGCTTGCTGAGGGTCTGGGGCTGGTGCACCGGGATTGTGCTTTATATTTGGTGAGTTCTTATTTATTATTATTTTAATACGGTTTACATTTGGATGTAGCCCGCATTCTGCCAAGGTATAATTGCTGCTAGGTCTCCAACATTTTCAGGGCCCAGGGCAGTTACCCACATGTACACTCTCTATAGACAGCTCTCAATCAAGTGGAATTTTAATGAGTAAGAAAACTTTTAATTTTAATTTATAATTATTTAAGGCCTAATTAGGACTCCCTGTGAACTGAGCTAAGTGCAAACGTGCAAACAAACCTCCATTTTTTTAAAAACACCACAATGGAGTGTTTTTCCTAGAATTCCAGCATAATAGCAGAAGCCGGAAAACATTTCTTGAACATCAAAAGATGGGGTGAACGTATTTTGTAATTTACATAAAATACAATTTCTTTGTATTCTTTGTAAAGAACTGGAAGCGGGATACTTTTGTTGATGAGGAGTCTTTATGGAATATTTGCATTTTGCACAGAATTCATTAATCTACTATTTAGTGTACATAAAGCTTACTCTGGACATCTGGGTATTGCAACATGTACAGTAGACCCCATCTCAGAGTGGTGGTTGTAGTTTCTGATCCAGCCGTAAACAAGTCAAATGTTGTAAGCAACAGATTCTTCTCATTGAAATGACTGTCTTTGTCTCCTTTTGCCTAAAAAAGTAGAACACACCACACATAGTTCTTATTTACTGATCGGTCACTTTCACACTGTATCACTGTTCAGTGAGCTGCACTAAATACCATAGTTTAAATTATTTGGAACATAGAAACAGCAGAAATAAGAAAGCAACTCTTTGTGCATGTAAATTTCAATGCTAAGGGGCCCATTTACTAAGGGTCAAAATGAATTTTCAAATTCAAAAACTTCGAATTTCAAAGTAAATTTTGAGTACTTCGACCATGGAATAGGCCAAGATTCGATTTGAATTGAAAAAAATTCACAAATTCGAAAATCAAAGTACTGTTTCTTAGACTTCCATACTTTGCCCCCTTAAACCTGCCGAATTGTTGTTTAGCCTATGGGGGACCTCCTAGAACCTCTCTTCGACATTCGACCCTTAGTAAGACATTTATCTTTTTTTGCTTTTTATCCGTGTCTTGAAACCTTTGATGCACTCAGTATGTACAGCAGCAGCTTGAAAGATGTTTATCCCTGTCTGATAAGAGTTCCTCGCCAGGTCCAGACTGGGAGAAAAAAAAAAACAAAGCCCACATATGGGACATTGGTGGCCAGGCCCCCCAAATAAAATAAAAATAATGGTGGTCAGGTCTCTCCCAATACAAGTTAAAATACCCTGTATACAGCTGTGAATATCCGCGCTCAGCCTATTAATGGCATCCTTTCACACGGATGTGCCAAACATCCAGAATTATCCACTCTATCGATGATTGAAAGGAGAGCACTCACCCGCAGATTAACTGCTGATTATTTATCATGAATAATAAATATTTATCAGCAGTTAATCTGCGGGTGAGTGCTCTCCTTTCGTTCATCGATAGAGTGGACAAGTTAAAAAACCATTGGTGTCCAGCCCCCTCCCATGTTAAACATCGGTGGCAGCCCCTCCCCCCCAAGTAAAAAAAAAAGGTAGCCAGGGTCCCCCATTAAAGTAAAAAGCAGAAAAACAAAGAAAACATTGCTGGTCACGACTATCCCCCCTATAAAAGTTAAAAAAACACTGTGGTAAGGGAAAAAAAGCCATTGGTGTTCAGTGGTTTTCTTCCTCCTAGGTGACAGAAAATTTTTTGTTCTACTCGGGGGCTTTAGGTCTTTTCAGCAGCTTCTAATTCAGTTCCCATTTGGGGGCTTCCGCTTTTGCTCCCATTCACCTTCGGCCCCCATTTGGTGGCTCCAGTTCCATGGCCCACTTAACCATAAATGGAGCTGTCCAGGCCGGTTCCCTTAATTTAGTTTCTGTGCCCAGCACCAAACTGAGACCAGACTTCAAAAGTTGGCAGTGGCCTTCTCCCTGATTTAAGGCCTTTCAGCTGTCTCCATTGAAAGACCATATACTACATTTATCCTCCTGGATCTTCCCTGAACTGTCTAACTGTTCTTTCAGCATCTCCTCTGCCAGAACATTCTCCTTTTGCAAGTACAGTTCTTGACCTCTTATTTTCGTTTTCTGCACACATCTTCTTTATTGTGTCTATTCTATAACTTCTATATCATTAAAGGAGAAGGAAAGCTACTGGAGCAGTTTATTGCCAGTAGATTAGCCACAATATTGCAAGCTATAACACTATATTTATTCTGCAGAATGCTTTACCATACCTGAGTAAACAGCTCTTGAAGTGTTCTGTGTTTGTTTAGGATAGCGGCTGCCATATTAACTTGTGTAACATCACTTCCTGCCTGAGTCTTACCCTGCTAGCTCATAGCTCTGGGCTCAGATTACAGCAGGGAGGGGAGGAGGGAGGGGAAAGGAGCAAACTGAGCATGCTCAAGGCCGTGCCCTGGAGGTTTAAGCTGAAAACAGGAAGTCTGATACAGAAGCCCATATGTACACAAAAGAAGGAAAGAAATGCTGTGTTTCTTTTGACAGAGCAGCATTACTCCAAGGGTTTACTGGTGTATTTATATAGACCTTTCTAATAAAGCTTACTTAATTTTAGCCTTTCCTTCTCCTTTAATGTATTTTGGTTATTAGGTTAGGGTTTACTGGTGCCCAGATTCCAAGTGCATGAGCATTAAGGGGAATATATTTCTGTGCAATAGTATGTCCTCTGCACCTTGTGTTACACTAAAAACAAAACCGTACAGTCGGCAGCCATGTACTTAAATTTAAGGCCATTCCAGGGGACACACACATGCAGTTCTTCCAAATACAGGCAGCCCTCCATTCAGAGAAGGTGCTACTCCATTGAAGATGTGCAACCCAACTGCATCCGGTAGCGTAACTAGATGTTACTGGGCCCCACAACAACATTTTTTAGGGCCCACAAAATATCCAGAGGTTACCCTATTTTATCAGTACATATTGAAATTGCTCATTAATTAGGGCCTCATAGGACCACTATACTTCCAACCCCACCCCCCACAGTCACAGGGTCTGCTTCCTCTATAGTTACACCCCCTGACTGCACCTTATGGTACAACACATGGAACACATGGAACACAGTTTCTTGCATTTTGTCCCTAGCTTCTTAAATTAGTCCTTGTATCTGAAAAAATTTACTGCACATTTGTCTGAATTAGTCTGGGAATGTAATATTAGTCAATGGAGAACATTCAAAAGCTAGGCCTGATGCCGGAGTAAACAGCAGCCCCCCAACATAAAATTAAAGCAAAGTTATTCTGGACTTAGTTCAATTAAATAAACACAAGAGTGGTTAAGTAGATAATACACTTTTACTTTTCTCAATAACAGAGTGTTATGTAATAATGGTCTTTTATGCTGCTTTGACTAAACTGGCAGCATCATACTGCGGGTCTATGGTTATCAACACACCAATCGCCCAACAAGATCTTCAAGCCTGCCTGGTTTTCATAGGCTGCTATTGAGCAGTCTGTTGGGACACCACCATGCACAGGCCAATAAGCTCATGACTCATTCTTTTATTTGCCCGTGTATCTGTATATGGTCAGTTTAAGAGGGAAAAGAGGCATAATTTTGATGTTGATAATGTCAACTGTAATACATTGCTTTTCCACAGATTCTACCTTACCTTTTCTATTTCAAGCATGAAGGCATCTATAAAATCCCTTGTGCATGCAGGATCCCATGTTTGCTGATGCTCAGAGATGATTTTCTGTAGATATTCAAGCATATCTATCTGAGGCCGAAAAACCAGTTTCGTCAGGCCTGGAAGTTTCGTTAGCCAAGGAAATGTGGTAGTAAACTAAAAATACAACATACAGACCATTTAATACTCAACCAGCAATGATATTCTAGCAGAGTATATTGGGGTGGATAATCTCAATATTTTTGACTTTCATGCAAATACCTACATTTAGTCATATACTACTGGGGGAAGAAATAAGGGCCATTAAATTGTTAAAAAACAACTACAAAGAGATAAGACATGCTCTTCCAAGACATAATTTACCCATAGTCCATTGATTTTACTGGAGTGCTTTTATACCTAATACACAGTTTGGCCAAGCTTTTGTACTTATCACGTCTTAACTCATAAAGTGTCAAGTTTAGAATGTACCCCCTTTTTGGACATTTGGTCAATGAATAGGGCTTGTGCTGAACATAGTTTTTGCCTAATGTTTTAATTAAGAAATCTCCATGTTTTTTTTGCACTGAACAGGGCAAAATTGAAATTTGGGTGCCGATTCACTAAATTCGAGTGAAGGATTCGAAGTAAAAAAACTTAGAATTTCAAAGTATTTTTTGGGCTACTTCGACCATCGAATGGGCTACTTCGACCTTCGACTACGACTACGACTTCGAATCGAAGGATTCGAACTAAAAATCGTTCGACTATTCGACCATTCGATAGTCGAAGTACTGTCTCTTTAAAAAAAAACTTCGACCCCCTAGTTCGGCAGCTAAAAGCTACCGAAGTCAATGTTAGCCTATGGGGAAGGTCCCCATAGGCTTTCCTAAGTTTTTTTGATCGAAGGATATTCCTTCGATCATTGGATTAAAATCCTTCGAATCGTTCGATTCGAAGGATTTAATCGTTCGATTGAAGGAATAATCCTTTGGAGAATGCTGAATCCGACAGAAAGAGACTTTACTTTTTTTTCCCATCCTCATGGGGTGGGAACTCGAATTGATTACATATTTTCATCAATAGATGTGCTTAATAAAACTAAATCGGCGGTTATTGGAAGTATTACTTTATCGGACCATGCCCCTGTAATGATCGAGATCGAATTAGGTCCTTTGCCAAAATCTTATGTTCCGTGGTCATATCCTATTTTTTTGAAAGATATGCCAGAATTTAACACCAAAATAAAAGAGAGGTGGAATTTATTCATTAAAGATAATTTGCCTTGTCAAGATGAGAAACCTAATCTACCATTATTATGGGATTCTTGGAAAGCGGTAGTTCGAGGGGAGATTACTTCTTATAAAATTCATTTTTTGAGAAAAATTAACAAAGAATTTATTCTCCATTCCAAAGCTCAAAAAAAGGCCTATTTGAACTTCATTATGCACCCTACTAAAGAGCATAGTAAGAAATATAAAGAATCTTTAGATAAACTTAAACATTGGTCTAGTCTGAGGGACCAGTCTTCCTTGGCTTATTATAAAGCTAAATTTGGTAATCTATATAATAAATCAAATAGACTATTAGCTAACATCTTTAAAAATAGTAAGAATTTACATAAGCCAATGCTGATTAGAAATCATACAGGTCAATTAACTAATCTTCCTAAAGATATAGTTCGTATTTTTAAATGTTATTTTGAATCTATTTATTCTCCTTCTCTCACAAATGACATGGAATGTTTAAATTTTCTCTCGAAAGTTGATTTTACAAAAATTTCAGAGGAACAGTTAGTATCATTAAATCGACCAGTTACTACTCAAGAAGTATTATCTACTATAAATTCTCTCAAAGAATTTAAAGCAGGTGGTCCTGATGGATTTATATCTCCTTTTTATAAAAACATGAAAATGGAATTTGCTCCCTTTTTGACCAACTTGTATAATGAAATATACTGTCATGGGAAAATTTTAGAATCTAGTATGGTTTCTCATATAAAATTAATCCCAAAGGAAGGTAAAGACCTTTCTCAGCCTGCTTCATTTCGGCCTATTTCCTTAATAAATATTGATTTTAAGATACTAACAAAAATAATAGCAGATAGGTTATCTTTGATTCTGACTAGTGTCATTTCTCCTCAACAGAATGGCTTCGTTAAAAATAGGACTGGAGTTAAAAATATACGTACTTTATTAAATGTTATATATCAGGCCAAAAAATCGAAGATTTCTAGTTTAATTTTAAGTTTAGATGCTGAAAAGGCCTTTGACAATGTCTCATGGAAGTATCTCTCTGAATGTTGTAATAGATTTGGTTTTAGAGGTCAATTCATTGAATTACTTAATTCCATCTATTCAACTCCAAAAGCAAGAATAGCAGCAGTTGGTGAATTGTCTGAAGCATTTAGATTATTTAGAGGTACCCGTCAGGGTTGCCCTCTCTCTCCACTTTTATTTAACATTTCTATGGAGCCTTTAATTAGGTATTTAAATTCTTCAAATCTTTTCCAGGGGTTGGAGGTCAATGGACAACATATTAAATTATTAGCTTATGCTGATGATCTTCTTTTGATTGTGACTAATCCTACGTTGTCTCTTCGAAACATATTTAATTTTTTTGATTATTATAAAACTTTTTCGGGATATTGTATAAATACCAACAAAACAGATATTTTAAACATTGGTAGTATCATTTCAAAACAAATACTTGAGGATTTTCACATCAAATCTCCTTCGGGTAAACTAAAATACTTGGGGATTTTGGTTCCTTCTGATCTCTCTAGATTATATACTTTGAATTTTACCCCACTAATTCAAGTAATGAATACTTCTTGTAAAAAATGGATTGATAGTCCTATAAATTTAATGGGAAGAGTAGCATTATTTAAAATGTTGATATTTCCAAAAATTGCATTTCCTATTTTAAATGTCCCATTGTTATTAAAACATTCAGATGTTCAAAAAATGGATCGAATTCTGAGTAACTTTATTTGGCATAATAAGAAACCTAAAATTTCCTTATCTAAACTCAGAAAACCTAAGTGTTTAGGGGGTCTTAATGTTCCAGACTTTAGGAAATTTAATCTTGCGGCCAATACTAGATATATTATAGAATGGTTATCTGGCAAAGAGAAATTTACTAATCTTGAGCTGGAGTTATTTTTTGATTCAAGAGAACATATTGTTTCTTCTCTCCATAGCAATTGGTCAGAACAACATATTGACATAAAAAGAAACCCAATTTATAGAGATACTTCGAATACTTGGAAAATTCTGTGCAAACAGAATAAATTAAATTTTAATGTTTCCCCTTTCTTATCTCCATTTTTTTTGAGAAGTTTTCCTAAAAAGAAAAGAAGTCAATTTTCTTACAGATGGAGGAAGTTTGGTGTGTTTCAGATTAGTCATATTATGGATCCTAATTCAGGAGATCCTCTACCTTGGAAAGTACTTAAAGAACAATATGGTCTTTCAGAAAAAGAGAGACTAAGTTATTTGCAGATTAAACAAGGTTTTCAATTAATTGATAACAAAACTAAGTCTCAATTAAAATACCATGAATTTTACGATTCAATGACACAATTAATTGATGATTTGAAATTGAATAATATTTCATGGATTTCATCTCATCTTTTAAAATATATATCTAAAGATTTGGATCCATTGGATAGTTCTAGTAAAAAATGGACTTCTTTTATGGGGAGTGAAATCTCTTCTAATGATTTGTTACTATCATACCGAAATTTTAGAAGAAACATACTTTCGGAGAACTGCAGAGATCAGCAGTTTCGATTCCTTCACCTGGGCTATGGATTATTATTTCAAAGGGATAAAGATTCCCAACAGGTTTCTTATTGTCCAAAATGCAAAAAGCAAAATGTTGATTTTTTCCATTATATTTGGACATGTCCACTTATTAAAGATTTATGGGAAAAAGTCAAATGTTATATTAAAGAAGTACTCAAATTAGACATAATACTGAATCCTCAATTTGGATTACTGGATCTTAAAGATTCGTTTCAGTTATCGTCTCAAGCGTCTATTATTAAGGTTACAAAGGAAATTTTATCTTTCTGCTGGATGGTGATGGCTGCAACTCGAAAATCTTTATTTCTATTTTGGATTAGAGATAGTCCCCCCTCTTTGAAAGACATACTTTCATACTTACATAGTCTATGTATGCAGGAGATAATTCGATTTAGGTTGGAGGATTCTATTCAGAGAAACAAAGTTCAATGTAGATGGTCTATATATATCTCGTCATTAGATACTGCTAAGAGACAAGTTGTTCTAAAATTTATGAGGCAAGATGAATTTAATGAATGAATTTGATAACATTTTATTTATATTCTATTTTAAGCATATAGTATTTATAGTGCTTGGTTTTATTTATTTATTTATATAATTATTTATTTAAATGCTTTCTAGATAACTATAGGTCAATATGAATTTTTTTTTGTTTGTTTTGTTATGTACGGATATTTGATATTTGTCATTTGGTTTACATCAACCTTAATTTTATGAACATTGTTTATTTGTTCTTTATTGTATTGTATTTTTAAAATTCAATAAAAAGAATTTGAAAAGAAAAGAAAGAAGGAATAATCCTTCGATCGTACGATCGCAGTATTTGCGCTAAATCCTTCGACTTCGATATTCGAAGTCGAAGGATTTCAATTCCTAGTCGAATATCGAGGGTTAATTAACCCTCGATATTCGACCCTTAATGAATCAGCCCCTTAATGTTACTTTACTTCTTTACCTACTGTGGACAGCCAACATTTACTTATGAGCTTATAAATAAACTTATAAATTAGAAACAAAACCTAGAGGCATCATGGCACACAGCCACATTTCAGTTGGCATATTTCAAGTGGATTAAAAATGCTGGTGACCACCAATTATTGCTCTTATTGATTCGAATAGGTAACATAAGGATGCAAGGCTTTTTTGGGCTGAAAAGCATTCATGTTAAGCGTTATGTTGGGTTAAAAATACAACCAGAGAGTGGAAGCTAAATACATAACTTTTGTGTTTATTTGGACAATTAATAAGTAGTTTACATATTATATTGTTTTGTAAATTTACAGTTTATAAATGTAATTCATTTATAAACACGAACTTAGGTAACACAGAATATTTTATATTCAACATAGCAGGAAGCATATCTCTTTGCTGAGATATCCCAAAGTTATTTCTTGATTGAGAACAAGGACATTTGAAAATTGATAGTTGGTGGAGTTGCTCCCGAAGAATATAACTATATTTTTTTGATCTAGTTGCTAGTTGCACCACAGAGTGGGAGAAGACAGGGGCCGAATGGCTGCGGTCATAAATATTACTTTTCCTATTCTTTGTCTGGAAGAGTCTAATAAAACCTACAAAACTGCAAACCCACGAGCTCTTAAGGTGGCCATACACGGATAGATCCGCTCGTTTGGCGATGTCGCCAAACGAGCGGATCTCCCTCCGATATGCCCACCTTGAGGTGGGCAATATCGGGCTGATCCGATCGTGGGCCCTAGGGCCCAACGATCGGATCCTAGCGTTCGCCAAACGGGCGGTCGGATCGCGGGACCGCATCAACTAAAAGATGCGGCCGCGATCCGACGGGATTTTTAATCCCATCCGATCGAGATCTGGCCGACTTTCGGCCAGATCTCGATCGGGGAAGCCCGTCGGGGGCCCCCATACACGGGCCAATAAGCTGCCGACACGGTCTGTCGGCAGCTTTTATCGGCCCGTGTATGGCCACCTTTAGAAAGGAAAATAGATTTAGTAAAGAGTCAAGAAAAAGTTAGATGCGTTAAAAATGCTCGCCAACAGCTTTAGCAAAAGTCAATTACCTTTTGATAAAGCTGTTGTCTTTTATGGATATAATGCGGTAGATTTATCAAGGGTCGAATTAAAAAAACCATCGAATTCAACCCTCGAAGAAAAATCCTTCAAATTCGAATATCGAATTCGAAGGATTTTAGCGCAAAAGGTTCGATCGAACAATTGAATAAAAGCGATACAATCTTTTTTCAACCTTTTTTCAATCATTTTAAGCGATTGATCGAATGATTTTTATTCAATCATAAAAAGTGCCCAAAACCTATCTACAATGTCCCCATAGGCTAATATTCAATTCGGTAGCTTTTATTTGGCGAAGTATTGAGTTGAAGGATTTTTTTAAAAAGACAGTACTTCGATTATCGAATGGTCGAACGATTTTTACTTCGAATCATTCGAATCATTTGATTCGATTGAATTTGACCAATTCGTTGGTCAAAGTACCCAAAAAATTACTTCGAAATTCGAATATTTTTGGATTCAAACTATTCATTTGAGCTTAGTAAATCTGCCCCAATGTGTTCTACTTTAGCCTGTGTACTGGAGCCATTCCAATATTTGTCTCAGAAGGAAATATTTAATAAAAAATGCTAGCTATACACATATACTGTGTCAAGTTTATTCTACAATTCTACAAAGTAAAATAAAGTTTTGAAGCCGTTAAAAGGAATCACATTGCTTTCTCTTATTACCTGGGCCATAGTTCCAGATTCAGCTTGTAAGATTTCCTGAATCAGATTTACCAGTTTTTGGAACATGAAATCGTCATAATCAAACCGATCACCAAACATAATGGAGCAAATGACGTTGCCAACTGCAGTATTCAGTTTATAATGTGGCTCAAATAAATGCCCTGTGAAATAAGAGCATAAGATTTTAGAAAATATGGAAACTGGACACAAATGAATTGAACAAAAGATTGGTGAAGATCCCAGCACTTGGCAAAAGTGAGAAATAATGTAAAGCATATTATGATGCAAGTCATTTAGAAATGCAGATGCTCCTGATGAAGCACAAAATGGGTTAAGAGAGAAGAGTCGGGTTAACGGAACACTGAGATAACATCTCTACTGTTTGGTATGACATGATGTTTTTTCAGTTTCAATGTGCATCAAATATAAAGGGGTTATTTATCAAACTCCACTTTTTTCTGAAAACCACTCCAAACAAATCCACACATTCCCCCCCCCCTTTTATTAATACATTTTCATAAATTTTTCTTGTGCGGAAAAAGTCACCATAAAATCGTAAATAAATCTGAATCTAAGATTTTTCAGATTTTGAAAATCGCCCAAAAGCTATGGTTTATTCAGAGCAACTCAGAAATTCTCCCAATTGTTAACGGGACATCTGTCATGTTCTCGGTAGGTCTGAGTTGGAGAATTTTTTTCATCAAACTTGTAACACCATCGGGGTTTAATAAATCACAATAAATTCTAGGTTTTTCTCCCCAGAAAATGTAATTTTGCCCTTTAAAAGACCAAAAATTCGGAGCTTAATAAATAATCCCCTAAGTGAGGAGCTGCTATTTGTTAGTTTAAATTAATTTATTTATAGACCTGTACCACTAACCACACTGCAAGAGAGCTACATTCTAGAAAATCTGGTTTTGGTTACTTTTTCTCATTGCACTAATAATGGCAACTGGGCCGGCGGGACCACAGGGGAAAACCTGGTGGGCCCTGGTTCTCCACCGGCCCAGACCCGCTCCTGCACTCCCTCTCCTTACCTCCCTTCCTTGACGGTTGCTCTGCTGTGCTGGAAAAACGTGCGCACAAGCACTGTGGGGGGGGGGGTGGCGGCAGCAATGAGTTATCAAAGAGCATGTTTCTTAGCTATTCAGACTGCCCGCGGCCCAGTCTATTCTAGTATTAGAAGAATGAAGTTCCATTTACTTTTGAATAAAACACAGGTACAGACCTAGGTGTCGGTGTCTCTTTCTGCCTGTATTGCTGCTGTTTCAATGAACCCCCAACATATGGGGTTTAGAAAATGGGCACCTACTTAAAGAGATATTGTTATTAAAGAACCAGACACCGGTTTAAGAGACACCTGTTAGGCTGATATTATGCAGCAGAAAAGATATGAAGTCATGGTGCAACAGTAAACCTCGGAAAACACAGGAGAAAACTTGTGCAAACCATCGCTACATGAGAATAACTTGCATTTGCAGCAGAAAATCTAGGCCATGGCTCAATAACTACAGGGTAATTCTGCCTTGATAATATACAAATTATAAAAATAGAGAACCAGTGTATGGAGTACATTAAATACATTGAAAGAAGCTTGCCACTGTATATGGTGGGCCCGGTGCACACACCCCAGACCTTCAGCAAAGGGAGCAAATACCAGGAAACATCAAAAGAGGCTGGCACAAGCCTTGACCACACCAAGTAGAAAAGTCGAAGTCAGATGCGTTTCATGTCTCGTGTCTGCGCGTTTTGTGTCGACGAAGGACAAATAGTCATAGGCTAAAACGAGGTCCTTGGTAGACACGAAACGCGTCAGGCCTTGGTTTTAATTATGGAAAATAAAATGTAAGCTTTTAATCTTTACCATCTGACTTCGGCTTTTCTGCTTGGTGTGGTCCAGGCTTGTGCCAGCCTCTTTGGATGTTTCCTGGTAATTCTGCCTTGGCAGAAGCACCAATAACTACTTGCAAAGCAGTACAAAATTCACTGCAAAAGATGACCCCTACTTAGGCGTGTACCTACAGAACAGTATTATTTGGCCATGCAAATATGAAAGGTGGGAAAACAGACTATATTTTTACAACTTCAATGCTTTATAAAGTTTGTAACTATATCTACAAGATTTTCATATGACCACATAATGGATTAGTTTCAAAGGGCTGTAAAAAAATCTTGTACATTATTGTCAAACACCGAATCCTAGTTAATAGTAACCAATGCTGACCTTGCTCAGACTGGAATGCCGCACACAGGTAACCAGCTTCTTCCCTCACTTTCTCCTCCAGGGATTTTTTTCCCATTCCAAAATCCCTCAGCGTAGACAAGGTAAATCTTCTTACGTCTTTCCAACCTTTGCCGTAATTTGCTAACACTATAGCTGTATTAAGCACACAAGGCATTAATATATGGACATTTGCTTCAGATTCATTGACTATGCAGTTCATAAACATATCTATAGTTAAAATTAAACATATATTTAAGATTTTATATTATGGAGGACTTTAGCATAACAACAAATGTGTGGTTACAATTATTGATGTGTACAGGCAGGAAAACCTCAACCCACAAAACCCTAATAAGCAAAATGTTGCCATTTTAGAATACACACCAAACCCGTATCAACATCTTTCCTCTCTGTACATTACTACTAAGCATGTCTCTGATGTGACACCCCCGGTGTGCCCAGACCCCTCCAGTCTGAAGCTGCCAGCACAGGTAAATGGAGTCCCTTCCATTCCAGATTTTACGTTTTCCCAGATTTTTAAGCAAACTTTTTGCAGTCCCCAGGAACCTGTAAAAGCAGGCTTTACTGTATACCAGATATGACAGATGATGATTGGGAGGAAGTCCTGGAAGCAACAGAACATTATCTTTCAATATTAAGTGCCGATTTGCACCTAATGTTCTGCAAGCTTATGTTACCTATGTAATAATGCAGATACAGTAGTGATTACTCATTGATTGTTGATCTAGCATGGAACTGTCTTACGGAACTTTGCTATTTGTTCCGTATAGACACATAGTCAAAGCCAAGTCAAGGCCTATAAGACATCATCAAAACAAGGCTATTAAAAAAAAACATTTTTAAAGAATCTAAATGTACAATTTGCTACATAATCCCAACTCATCATCTTTAGCCAGGTTTGGCAAAGTATCCTGGACTGGGCAAACAGACCACCCTTTTAAATGTAGTAAATTGTTGAAATAAATGTGGCTAAGTGTCAGGGGGCCTATCGGCTCCCAGCAGGAGTAGTCCGGACCAAGGAGGAAGCCCAGGAGAAAAGTTCAAGTTCACGGTACAGAAAAGGGTTCAGGAACAATAGAGAAGTCAAAGTCCAGGCAGAGATCAAAAGGCAGACAGAAAGATAGCAAGGTCAAGTTCAGGCAGTGTCAAAGTCCAGGAATCAATATTAAACAAATTATCAAACAACCAGGAATGCAAGAAACAGATCCTATACTTGGGCATTGAACCAGCGTCCTGGGCGTCTTTTTGTTTTGAATTTGGCGCCGGCTTGCGTGACATCATCACGTCAGCATCACTGCGCTGGCGCCTCTGCTAAGCACGCGGCGGCAATTGGCGCCACCATCTTGGTTTTGCTGCCATCAAGAGGAGACACTCCATCGGGAGCTCCTGACACTAAGGGGCACATTTACTAAGCTCGAGTGAAGGATTTGAATGAAAAAAACTTTTATTTATTTATTTTTTTTCGACCATCGAATAGGCTACTACGACCTTCGACTTCGATTCGAACTAAAAATCGTTCGACTATTCGACCATTCGATAGTCAAAGTACTGTCTCTTTAAAAAATACTTTGACTACATACTTCGGCAGTTTAAACCTACCGAGGTTCAATGTTAGCCTATGGGGACCTTCCCCAGCACTTTTCTAAGTTTTTTATGATCGAATAAAAATCGTTTGATCGATCGATTTATATCCTTTAAATCATTCAATTTGAAGGACTTTATTGTTCGAGCTAATGATTTTTATTCGATCTATTTACACTAAATAGGTCTATTTACACTAAAATCCTTCGAATTCGATATTTGAATTTGAAGGATTTTACTTTGAGGGTCGAATTCGAGGGTTTATTAACCCTCGAAATTCGACCCTTGATAAATCTGCCCCTAAGTAGTGATATTCAAATTAATGGCTCATCATTTGTACAGATATTTCAGAATTCAAATGAAAAAAAATTCTGTACAAAAGCTGAAACCTGTGTATAAACACACACTTTTTTTCAAGGAAAAAGGTAAATAAAGCTTGTGGTGAGCTATAGTTGTGTCAAAGGTTTACTGTATGAGCTCAGTGGAGACCAATGACAATAATACATTATATGTATATTATATAATGTTTTACCAGGTGCAGAAGCCCATCACAACCGATAATGTGCTTGCTTTTACACAGGTGACCAGTAAACATGGTTATTATAGTTGACTCGACCTGTGGCAATCTTATTATTATTATTATTATTATAATTATTAACATGTGTTTATATAGCGCCAACATATTGCGTAGCACTGTAAAGTAAATGTGATTATACAACTAAATCACATGAATTATTTACATAGAACATATGGAGTTACATACATCACAACCAATACCGGTACAAAAGGTGAGGAAGGCCCTATGCAAAAAAGCTTACACTCTAAAGGGAAAGGAGTAATACACAAGGTGTGGGAATGGGCAAGATCGAATTAAGTGGGTGAGAAATGTGGTTTTGTATGTGGTGTTGCATTTGGTAGTTAAGCAGAGTGAGGGTAGGCTTCTCGAAAGAAGTGGAACCAAAAGGTTAGGATAAAGTCAGACAGACTGTGGGAGAGAGTTCCAGAGGAGGGGTGCAACCCTTGCAAAGTCTTAAATCCGAGCATGTGAGGAGGTAATGAGAGAAGAGTTGAGTAGCAGGTCAGTAGAGGAGCATAGTAAGTGGTTGGGTGTCTTTCCTATTTTATTGCATTACCCCATAAAGTATTTGGCATACTTCAGACTGGTTACAATGGCCAAATCCCCCCAAAAGAATTAATTCTGTGCATTTATACATATAACATCATTTTGTGCCCCAGCATTTCTTTATTAATATTATTATATAGGTTTTTATTGACCTGTGTGAAAGATGTCTCAGATGGGCCAAAAGAATACTGTGGAGCCAGTCTAAACCATATTCCTGACAGTCAGGAAAGTTTAGATAAATCTGAAAAAGACTGAACTATTGTAAATGCTTCTGGATTCCCCAATTTTATCTTTCAGAACTCAGCTTGTAGGTATTTAGAAATAAATTTAAGCAAATTACAGAGAACAGCCAAGAAACGCTAAGGCACAGATTTGTTATTGTATTTCCACTAGTTTGGTGACCTCTGTAAACATGCTGATGTTTACTTCTATAGGCTTAAGCTTAAGAAATTTTGGATCAGAATCTCTTGCTCTCTCCTATAGAATATTCCTTGGTTGTTCTAAGGGAGGGACACATCATGCAAGGATATAGCATAAATTAAACCCACCCTAATTGTGTAGGCAATGATAATACTATATAGTGCTGGTTTCAATTTGGGCTTAAAATGATTATTATCTGTAAAAATTGCCACTTTATTGGAGCTCTCAGTGGATCTGTAATGTTCCCTGCCCCTGTTTCAAAGGAGGGGTGTGCATGTCCTAAAGGTCCCTGCCAGAAGCACCGTATCACAGCCCTGCTTCCACACAAGCATTGGTGGCTTCAGGTCTCTTTCAGGTCTATCTAGTTTCTTATTGGTTCCTATCCTACAGTATAGGGCTGCTGGAAGTGCTGCTAGGCTTTTAAGTGGAATTTTCAATAAATCAGTCCAAAACACATCCTTTCTAAGCAGATTCCTTTTATATTTACAACAGTATAAAAAGAAATCATCATTGGGGCCTGGGTGAAAGACAACTCCTATTCCCCAGCCGCTCGTATAGGAATTGGTGAGAAACTGACTGAAGGAGAGGATAGCTTAGAATTATAGAAGAACCAGTCAAGCACAGGTTGTGCCACAGAGTATAATGCACTGGCACATTCTTGTCTTTTACACACTATTTCCCCTTTAACTGAATGCATGCATGTGCTAAATAAACATTATAGCAACTAGTTGTACCTGTATTGGATACTTGTTTAGTGCAATGGGACATTGGGAGATCTCAGAGGTTTTGCCTGCAGCCTTATTTCTCAAATAATACAGCAGCAGAAAGCCCCTATAAGCCCCTATAAGAATCACACGACAATGCCACGTGATAGTGCTGGCTTGTGTTCATATAAGAATCATATGACAAACGTCAGTGCTAGATGTTTTCACTGGGTAAATGGAGGTCATGAATGTGGCCATTATTAGACTATGTTACTAGTGAGGAAAAAATGCCATAAGCAACGTCCCCAAATTTCCCAGTGTGCCATCACAATTCCCCTCCCCCTTTTACACAAAGGATCCTCCAGGTTTTATGGAAATCTAGTGGCCAGCAGAAGTCAGCTGAATAAATGAGGTTACCACTTCAGAGGGATGAATTCACATACAGTAATTGTACCTTTGTTATTTCCATTGAAGCCAATGGATTCATACAGGGCAAATGGGGGCCGATCAGCAAAATCCTCAGACTTCTGGAGCAGAGCTTCCTTGATTGCCTCATACCCATTCAGCACCACCACGTTTTGCCAAAAGAACTTCAGGCTGAATACATCTCCATATTGTTTCGCTAACTGCCAAGAGACATATTGTGTGACAAGCGAAGTCATTTTTTTTATAAAAAATAGTACTTTGTGAGCTAAGTAGTTATTAATTCATTTCAATATCTGTTGAACAAACACTAGTGTTCCATAATCACACAGCCCTTCCCTAGTTGCAAACCTCTAACACACAGGCTGCCTGTAGAGAGAAGGGATATTGCCTTCTAAACATCTTGTGATCTTTGGACTTGACTTCTAGAGTACTTATAGATCTCCTGGTGACCTCAGGACCGAATGGGCCCCAGTTTTGAAATATTCTTATTAGCTTTTTATTCCACCAAAGCATCATTGCCATTTAGTGCTATCTGCATCTAATTTGTGTGAGAGTTGTCAGGTTCTCTGGTGGGCCCCATGCAGCCCAGTCCAACACTAATTGTCTATCGAATGGAAAACAGCTTTATTGTATTTGTAGCCCTATGTCAACAAGGTTTATAATAAAATATATACCATTATCTGTCAATGTGAACTTGGTAACATTTTTAGTTATCTAGTCTTTTTGATTTTCACTGCTGAACACTTGCTACATAGGAGTGAAGGTCGGGAATGAGCATGTGGATACCAGTTTCGCTGTGTAACTGCTTCGTACAGTTGTTTCTACATTCTGCAACACTGTACAGCAGATCAAGTAGAGCTCAATGAGCTGTATAATCTGTATGCATATGCCATGGAGACAAAAGCATTTAGGGTTCCTCTTTGTCACCAAAGTAATGGAGCTTATGGCATAGTGTGTCTTAACTCATACAAAAACACACAAGGTGTATATTCCTTTGAGGTTATTGTTAGTTCATTGTTAGCTTTGTAACCAACATTTTCAGTTAAGAAACAAAGAAATTAAACACCAAAAATTGCTTTCCATTATGCTTTCCATTAGATTGGTGGTGTTTATCGGACATATAAATCACTATGACTCTAAAAACTGTATCATCTGCTTTTTTTGAGCAACAATTGCTTACTTTATCCCATAAATCACCAATAAACAATATCATCAACTAATATTGGAAGCAGCAAATTAAGTTGCCTCGTCTCTCTGATATTCACCCATATAGGTACCATGCGACATTCATGGAAATTAGGCACTATATTCAAGGTGCTTCCTAAATAGTTATGTAGAATATAAATAAATGACTGGTAAATCATTTACACCCTATATTTAGTTGCAAATAGCACAAAGTCAGTTCAAGTTTTGAAACTAAGGAAAGTTATTTTAAATATATGCTCCTTTTGAATTTGATGCCAGGAGCATGTTTTGAAAAATTTGGGACAGGGACATATTTCCCATTGTGTTGCACCATTCCTTCTTTCAACAACGCTCTGAAACAATGTAGGAATAGAGGAGACCTATTGCTGACGTTTTGAAAGCTAAATGTTGTCCCATTCTTGCCTGATATAGAATAAAGAAGAAATCATCCCATTATAATTATGCGAGTGCAGGTTGGTCATTCAATGCGATCAGATGTCTATTTTTATAATTCTAACTCATTGGGACAGATCAAATGTGATAGTGACTGGCTTCCAAGTGTTTATTGTGATGTGATGCCAATTTGCACCAAGTGATGCCATCTGAAGCAATGCATGCAGGAAAAGCAGCAAGATGGAAATATTTACCTCTTTATAGTTGTTATGGAGGCTTGAAAAGTCCAACTGCAATATATTCCCCATAAAGGGCCAAGAGGGAGGGCTGGGAGGGAAATTTCTGCAGGGTTTCCTGCGCTTCATGTAATCCAGCAGCAGAAGACACAGGGTGCAGATAATGCCCAGTGTGAAGACATTACACCCAAAGGCAAATGAGCAGAGCTGGGACAAAAGGCTCATGAAGACTGTTCTACTTCTTTCCAATAAGCACTTTATATTTTCCCAGTTGGTGTGCCTCTTCCTATGCCTTTTCCCCCTTTTTTCCTAGTTGCTATAAGCCTTTTTTCAGTGTATTCTCTTTTTTACTAATTCTTTTTGTCATGTATACGCATCACATTGCTGGCTGCATACTATTGGTATTTGCCTAGCAACTTTAGAGTTCAGACTTTGTTTCCACCCCAGGCAAGCAACTCCCACATTCCTCTAACAGCTTGGGTCAAACATGAATTCACAACTGCATTTTTCCCCTTAATGGTCATATTTTCATACACTTATTTATTAGACTTATTTTTTTTTTCATTCTACAATGGGGCCTTCAGAGGGTGAAGACAATATTGCCTTTCCCCCTACATATTAAAGAGGTTATTCACCTTTAAATTGACTTTTAGTTTGATGTGGAGGGTGATATTCTGAGACTATATGCAGTTGGTTTTTATTTGTTATTATTTGTGGGTTTTGAGTTTTTCTTCAGCTCGCCAGTTTGTAATATCAGCAATCTGGTTACTAAGGTCAAACTTACCCTAGCAACCATGCATCAAAGCACTGCGTATCTTGACAGCGCTATATAAATAAATAATGATGATGATGTGTCACAAAACACTCCATTAGACTTGACATACAGTAGGAGGAGAGCTTATACAATGCATATCTCTATTAACTAAGAATTCACTGAAACAAGTAAAGTGATCTTTCAAACATTAAAAATGTTCACATGATGGCAAAACAGTTGCATCAAATATCCTGCATGGCAAGAGTTAATATCTGCACAGAATAAGAACAATGTGTGTCTTTTGGAGGGATTTCTCAACATTGTAATCTCCTGGAGAGTGTTGAAAAGCAAGGGTTAACCATCAATGTGAAATGTCCAGCAAAACAAGTTATATAGGTTAAGTGTTAAATATCTCTTCAGCACAGGGGCATTGTACCTCATTGATAAATGTAAACGGCAAAGGTCAGTGAGCAGATGAGTCAGGCAAGGGTCAATACATGTGCAGAGAAACATTATGGCTTGCTCCTATGTGATGTACAGTCAGCATATAACACAGAACCACTGATTTGTAACACCTTTTGCAATACAGGTACAGTATTTCTCTGTATGACTATGGGAAAGGCAGATATACAACTACAATGTGAATGTGGTGAAATGACTGACCTGCATTTGTTTCCCTGCGGTAATTTCCTCTACTCTGTTACTTGTGGTTGGGAAAATCTCCAGTTATTGCTAAAAGGTCAGTGTCTCTCTATAAGGTCAGTGTCTCAGTCTCTCTATAAGGTCAGTGTCTCTCTATAAGGTCAGTGTCTCTCTATAAGGTCAGTGTCTCAGTCTTTCTATAAGTCAGTGTCTCAGTCTCTCTATAAGGTCAGTGTCTCTATAAGGTCAGTATCTCTCTATAAGGTCACTGTCTCAGTCTCTCTATAAGGTCAGTGTCTCTCTATAAGGTCAGTGTCTCAGTCTCTCTATAAGGTCAGTGTCTCTATAAGGTCAGTGTCTCTCTATAAGGTCAGTGTCTCTATAAGGTCAGTGTCTCTCTATAAGGTCAGTGTCTCTCTATAAGGTCAGTGTCTCAGTCTTTCTATAAGTCAGTGTCTCAGTCTCTCTATAAGGTCAGTGTCTCTCTATAAGGTCAGTGTCTCAGTCTCTCTATAAGGTCAGTGTCTCTATAAGGTCAGTATCTCTCTATAAGGTCAGTGTCTCAGTCTCTCTATAAGATCAGTGTCTCTCTATAAGGTCAGTGTCTCAGTCTCTCTATAAGGTCAGTGTCTCTATAAGGTCAGTGTCTCTCTATAAGGTCAGTGTCTCTATAAGCTCAGTGTCTCTCTATAAGGTCAGTGTCTCTCTATAAGGTCAGTGTCTCAGTCTCTCTATAAGGTCAATGTCTCTCTATAAGGTCAGTGTCTCTTTAAGGTCAGTGTCTCTATAAGGTCAGTCTCTCGCTATCAAGTCAGTGTCTCTCTATAAGGTCAGTGTCTCAGTCTCTCTTTAAGGTCGGTGTCTCATTCTCTCTATAAGGTCAGTGTGTCTCTATAAGGTCAGTGTCTCTCTATAAGGCCAGTGTCTCAGTCTCTCTATAAGGTCAGTATCTCTCTATAAGGTCAGTGTCTCAGTCTCTCTATAAGGTCAGTATCTCTCTATAAGGTCAGTGTCTCAGCCTCTCTATAAGGTTAGTGTCTCTCTATAAGGTGAATGTCTCAGTCTCTGTATAAGGCCAGTGTCTCTTTATAAGGCCAGTGTCTCTCTATAAGGTCAGTGTCTCTCAGTGATGTAGTTAGGAGGCCGGCAGGCCCAGACTGACAATTTATAGATTCTGGCAAATGCCATAGGGGATGTTATTAGATGCCATAGACACTCACAATTTATTTGCACTGTATGGGCCTCTCTGAACTTGAAATGCCTGGGCCTGTTTTTGATCCGAGTCCAGACCTGGATACTCCCCTTTTCTCAGACAAACAGTAGTGGGAATGTTTCCCTGTGGGTCTAACCCTGACAGCAGAATTCAGCGCAACAATCAATGGTAGATGGCTCTTTCTCATGAGCATTTTTTGGCTGCATTTCCCTGCAATCGGTTTAAAGGGATGGTTTAACTTTTAGTATGTTTTAACATTGCTTATTCTAAGCAACCTTTCAATTAGGGTTCTGGAAAACAATACCGGTCTTCCTATATATTTATCTTTTTCCTTATTTATAACATTGGGTTATAAAATACCAGCCAGGTGGCAACCCTACTTTCAATCGATCTTCATGAATTATTTGCTACAGATTTTGAATTGTTTGTCTTTTTCTTCTATTACTCATCTTTCTATTCAGGCCTCTGCTATATTCCAGTATCTTTTTCAAATCAGTGCATGGTTGCTAGGGTAATCTAGACCCTAGGAACCACATTGCTCGAATTGCAGAGCAGCTGGATAAAATTAAATAACTCAAAAACCACAAATATCAAACAATGAAAACCAATTGCAAATCATAATATCACTCTCTACATCATACTAAAAGTTAACTCTAATGTGAACAACCCCTTTTAGGGCTCTTATACATGGGCATCTTTTTCTGCGTTATGCATATATTATGCATATATTATGCATATATTTTTTAATGCAACAAAGTGCAGTTTTTTCCATTCCAAACACAACCCTCTGTTCTATTGACAGCTGAACACACATCAAGAACAACAAATTGCAATTGTTGCGTCTAAACAAACACACTGAAACACAAATGGAGAAAAACGCAACTCAGAATGCTCATGAACACGGCATAGCAGAATATACAGGAATCAATTAGCAAATGTGTTTATTTGCTCTAATGTTCCAGTGGAAAATGCTTGTGAGGAAGGGCCCTAAATTGTAATAGTGCGAAACTGTGACCACTTGCAGGTAACAGGGGAGCGACTAACAGTGCATGGTCCAGAGCCATCATGTCCCGACACAGTTACCGGATAAGAGAAGGTGTAGGAAACAGAATTGAAAGTGAATTAGCCATTGTCCCGTAATCGTCCCGTACTGGGAAAAGATGTCAACACTTTTAAGCAAGGTGCTTTTTCGGAACGTACCACTTGATCCTTGGATATATATACTGGGTAGACCCCTCGAGGGGAATCCCAAGTCAGATCAAAGGTTAATGAACCACATACTAACAGCGGCTCGGAGACTTATATGTTCAAAGTGGAAACAAAGATTAGCTCCTACTATGACTGAAGTGCAAGATAAAGTGGAAGACATACGTAGAATGGAATATATGTCAGCCATACATAATCACAGCAAATCGGCTTACGATAAGGTATGGACGAATTGGATATATCATTTTTCCAACATTTTCCCAACACCAACAAACTATAGGTGCAGTGTGGGCACCAAAATGCAATAATGCTAATGTATGTGGGGGCAGATGGGCTGGGGTGTCCTCCAACAATTTAACATATATACACAACAGAAATGGGACTATAACTCCCTGCCCATGTGACCCCCAACTGCTCAATTATAAATAAATGCTTCGAATGTATAAAAGGCAATATTTATTGTTCAACACTATGCCATGTATCAAATTAAAACCAATTAAAACCAAACTAAGCAGCGCTGCATGTACAAAGGGATCCCTTGTAATAATCTCTAAATGTATCACAGCATAAATAGCAATTAATATGCTGTAATATGAAAGTGGCGTATCTGGAACCAAACCGTAGCGCTCCAATCTTATGCCACAATCTCAATCTGTTGAGAGAGTAAACAGTCCCAGACCATCCGGTATTAATGTTCAATTGGTTGTGGCCAAAGCATAATACTGAAATGTCCCCAGGTCTAAAATGTGCCAAAGTCACCAAATATATGTGAGGCACCCCTCCAGCGTGAATCTCCTCAAGATATCGGTGTATTAACCCCGTTAAGTGTTAAGGGGGGATGCCGTGTTAACCGGAACCTTCACAAGGCACCCAATCAGGTGTGGGTGGATGCAGATGTTTGGAATAACCAAAGGACGCCTGAGTGGGGTGTCTGCAGATATTGATATCTCCCAGCGTGACCCGCTCAATAAATGTAAAAATATTACCGACCATGCGGAAGTCCGAGAGCAGTCCCACTATGAGTCCTTAAGATGACGTGTAGTAACGTCTCCACTGCGGTTCTGTGGTGAACGGTGTGCGGCAGTCCTGGCACTTTAGTATAGTATGTATTTAAAAGAAACATCATGTGACCGTGAATTCCAGATGCCCTAGACGCTGTTCCAATCAATTGTATCCAATGGTAAATAAGGTTACATGCACCCAGCAATTGGAGCTCCGCAACTTTTGTTGCCAATTGTTTTCCTTAAACGATTTGTAGGTTCCTCATATAGGAAGATCAATGCTGGGTTAGCAATGTAAGTAATAATGGTGGAAGTATACTATTGGATAACTCAATATTATTTCATGGCATCTCGGAAATAAAGGCATAATGATGAAAATCTCATAATAAAGACCAAATAAACAATGAAATAAATCAATAATGAATAGACCAAATTGAATTAAACAAGATGAAATAAGGCAAAGCACCAAAATATAATAAAGTATAACAAATGAACCTGAAATCAAAACGGAAAGAATAAAAACGAAAAAATAAACAAAAGGAAAATAAAATAAAAGAAAAGAAAAATAAAAATAAAATAAATGAAACAAATGAAAAATTAATTGATAAGGAAATTCCGTGCCCAGGACGACTGGTCTCAGCACATCCAGAGAGGAGGGGGGGGGGAGGGGGTTAATTTTGTGAGCATGGCAGGCATTGTCAACCAGTAGTAAGTTCGACAATGCCTTAATGCACTCCTTTTGATTATTGATGAATAAATGCTTGAAAATATAAATGTCCATTGAGTCCAAATTCTGACTTATAAGTATTGAGTCTGAAGATCCAAGAAGTCTCCAATTGAAGTAATCTGTTTTCCAAATCACCCCCCCTTATGTCTCCATGTAAACGATCTATACCCTGGAAAGAGCAGCCCGAATATTGACCATTATGTGAGCAGTATATGTGCTTGGCAATACTGGACGTGAGATTGCAATTCTTAATATCCCGTATATGTTCGTAAATACGTCTCTTTAGCATCCTTATTGTTTTTCCCACATACGTGCTACCACAATGGCACCACAATGTGCATGTATCATCACATATCATGCACTACCACATTTGTAGTATACTTATTTACCTGCCATTGTGGTAGCATGTATGTGGGGAAAACAATAAGGATGCTAAAGAGACGTATTTACGAACATATACGGGATATTAAGAATTGCAATCTCACGTCCAGTCAGAATTTGGACTCAATGGACATTTAAATTTTCAAGCATTTATTCATCAATAATCAAAAGGAGTGCATTAAGGCATTGTCGAACTTACTACTGGTTGACAATGCCTGCCATGCTCACAAAATTAACCCCCTCCCCCCCTCTCCTCTCTGGATGTGCTGAGACCAGTCGTCCTGGGCACGGAATTTCCTTATCAATTAATTTTTCATTTGTTTCATTTTTCTTTTTATTTTATTTTATTTTATTTTATTTTATTTTCCTTTTGTTTATTTTTTCGTTTTTATTCTTTCCGTTTTGATTTCAGGTTCATTTGTTATACTTTATTATATTTTGGTGCTTTGCCTTATTTCATCTTGTTTAATTCAATTTGGTCTATTCATTATTGATTTATTTCCTTGTTTATTTGGTCTTTATTATGAGATTTTCATCATTATGCCTTTATTTCCGAGATGCCATGAAATAATATTGAGTTATCCAATAGTATACTTCCACCATTATTACTTACATTGCTAACCCAGCATTGATCTTCCTATATGAGGAACCTACAAATCGTTTAAGGAAAACAATTGGCAACAAAAGTTGCGGAGCTCCAATTGCTGGGTGCATGTAACCTTATTGACCATTGGATACAATTGATTGGAACAGCGTCTAGGGCATCTGGAATTCACGGTCACATGATGTTTCTTTTAAATACATACTATTTCCGGTTTTCCGACCTCTTGACAAAGCCACGCTTGTGGCGAAACGGCTGTCGAGGTGCAGCGCGCGCTGAGCAAGTGAGGATCCCTTCATACAGGTCTAAAGTGCCAGGACTGCCGCACACCGTTCGCCACAGAACCGCAGTGGAGATGTTACTACACGTCATCTTAAGGACTCATAGTGGGACTGCTCTCGGACTTCCGCATGGTCGGTAATATTTTTACATTTATTGAGCGGGTCACGCTGGGAGATATCAATATCTGCAGACACCCCACTCAGGCGTCCTTTGGTTATTCCAAACATCTGCATCCACCCACACCTGATTGGGTGCCTTGTGAAGGTTCCGGTTAACACGGCATCCCCCCTTAACACTTAACGGGGTTAATACACCGATATCTTGAGGAGATTCACGCTGGAGGGGTGCCTCACATATATTTGGTGACTTTGGCACATTTTAGACCTGGGGACATTTCAGTATTACGCTTTGGCCACAACCAATTGAACATTAATACCGGATGGTCTGGGACTGTTTACTCTCTCAACAGATTGAGATTGTGGCATAAGATTGGAGCGCTACGGTTTGGTTCCAGATACGCCACTTTCATATTACAGCATATTAATTGCTATTTATGCTGTGATACATTTAGAGATTATTACAAGGGATCCCTTTGTACATGCAGCGCTGCTTAGTTTGGTTTTAATTGGTTTTAATTTGATACATGGCATAGTGTTGAACAATAAATATTGCCTTTTATACATTCAAAGCATTTATTTATAATTGAGCAGTTGGGGGTCACATGGGCAGGGAGTTATAGTCCCATTTCTGTTGTGTATATATTTTCCCAACATTCATACAACAACATAATCACTATGATCTTCCAGAATATAGGGGCCCAGAGCGCCTACACAGCACGCGCAGTTTATGACTGCAGAGAATGGACACGACTACGTTCTTTGATCAGGGCCTCTTTGCACTAAGTCCTCCTTTCAATTTTTCTGCGATACTTTAGACCTACACCTCCTACTTCCATATCACTCTTTGACTGGTTCACCCAGATACCATACTCCAAACTTTGATGTAGAGTGGGGCTGCACCTTGTGAAACCTTATGACACTGTGCTATTTTATTGTATTTAGTCAATCATATCCACAACCTTGCATACTTTAGTTTCTCAACTGTATAATTTTTTTTTTGTTTGTTTGTTTTTCCTATGTGTTTTTTTTTCTGTTTTCTTATGTTTCCTATTTTGTCCTACTTATTATTTGTGTAAAATTCATAAAACTACTTAAATAAAGAGTTATAAAAAGAAAGTGAATTAGCCATACCAACCCAGCAAATTGCTTCTTCATATGAATATTTGTCATAGAGATAGATAGATGATAGATTAAAGACAGATAGATAGATAGATAGATAGATTCAGATGTATAACCAGGGGCATAACTACAGAGGAAGCAGACCCTGTGGCTGCAGGGGGCCCAGGAGGTATAGGGGGGCCTATGAGGCCCTAATTAATGAGAAATGTCAATATACCTGTATATTGGTAAAACAGGACAACCTCTGTAAATGTTGGGGGCCCTAACATTAATTTGCTGTGGGGCCCAGTAGCATCGAGTTACTCCACTGTGTTCATTCCAAACAAACCTTTTCTGGAGGGATATATCTTCAGATTTCAGCCTGGCCTAATTCATGATGTTGCACAAGAGCTTACTGGTACAACACATTGATTTTGTAACTTGTCACTGTGTCTGTCCTGTAATGCTTTGCATGATGTTTAATTATGCTTTCCAGTGTTAATTTGTCCATATAGACTGATTCTCTGCACTCACTTGATCTCCTGGTTGTATAGATTGGCTTTACATCCTCATTCTGCCCTCAACACTCACCATTCAAATGGTTAATTGCCGGGTACTATTCCAAATATCAACAACAGTTCATGAAAGCAGTCACGGCCACGGCCCTCAATAGTATATCAAAGATTTTTATTCGTACATGGTAATCAACACGTTTCGGCTCTCAACGAACCGTCGTCAGG
Organism: Xenopus laevis; assembly: GCF_017654675.1. NCBI lineage: Eukaryota > Metazoa > Chordata > Amphibia > Anura > Pipidae > Xenopus > Xenopus laevis. The sequence goes on from NC_054378.1 coordinate 100,816,716, forward strand.
ATATACAGTATATATGGAACAATGTGGAGCACACTGTAAACAGCGTTATTACCTGGATGCCGCAAGAAAAATATGCGAATAGTAAAAGATTGTGACACTCACAGGGTTTCTTTGTGCAAAAAACAGAAAAATCTTTATTTTAACTCAACGTTTCGAACCCACACGGGGTTCTTCATGAGGTGGTCTTTCTGAGCCAGTGGGCAGAGAAAGAGGAAAGTAATTTCATAGGCTCTTTTTTTAATGATAGTGCTTATTGTATCTCTGCTCTCACCTAAACTGTTTGTCATGTAAACTGCATGGATTGGCTAGTAATTACACATAATTTTTTATTTATTTTTTTTAGTCTCGAGAAAGTTGGCTCTCTGTTGTATGTTATCTAACCTTTAGTTTCTGCTTTTAAACTCTGCAGATGGTGAAGCCTTGTCCTGCAAGCCGACCAGGGGTGCTTCGCCAATGAGGCGAGTTGAGGCTGTCGCCTCAGCCGGCAGTGCCCCACTATGTACCAGGGACGGCAAAAATGCTGCTCCTGGTACTTTAAGAGCAGAATTCTAGCGCAGAGAGCGCAGTTAGGCTCTCTGTGCTAGCGTCCTGGCCCTCTCTGCCGTCCTCGTGGAACCCCCTGGACCCCCTCAGGCGCAAAAAGGTAAGTGCCCCTGCAGCCGACATTAATGAAAGGCCAAAGGAGGCTGTGGAAAACCAGTGCCAATGTTTGGAGGAAATGGAAGGTGATGTCATATGTAGAATTTCTACATACTCTGCTCTAGCTATAACTGTCTCTTACATAACCTGCACGCTTGGGACAGTCTTTATACATGTATTGGTACAATGGCAGCACATGTTGCTGTTTTTACATGACAAGTTAAGCTGACCCTCTGTTACATGTTATCTTACATTGTCATTCTACTTGCAGACTCTGCATCAGGTGGGCAGAGCCGGGCCAACCCGGCCAGGCGCCCTAGGCAACCTGGCCGGCCACGGTGCCGGCTTAGTGTGTGCTGAATCGCGCATGCGTGAAACTACGTGCCAGCACGCTTGCGCAAAGTTACGCGCATGCGCGCAAGCGCATTTTTCCGCAAATTACCAGCTGCAGCCAGGGAGACACAGGACCGGACATGGGGTAGGCGAAAGAGCAGGTAAGTGCCTAGCGCCCCCTCAGCTTTGCGCCCTAGGCACGTGCCTACTCTGCCTACCCCTAGTTCCGGTCCTGCAGGTGGGGCTTGCTCCAGCCAGGCATTCGTTCATGCCTATTCCACAGGCCAACGGGTGAAGGAAGAGGAAGGTAATGCTGCATTCCCTTTGTCTTTTCAGACTCATTCTCACAGGTCAGTGAGGCTGGTGTGGTGCCAATAAAGAGGAGGAAGAGAAGAGGCATTGGCCCAACACAGACTGGCATGTTCTTGCTAATAAGGGGCATTCAGCAGCAGCGAGCCAAAAATTTTTTTGTACGGGGGCCCCGTGATTTCTAATGGGGGGGGGGGGAGAGAGAGAGAGAGAGAGAGAGAGAGAGAGAGAGAGAGAGAGAGAGAGAGAGAGAGAGAGACTACAATCAAGCTCAGATATTTTATTATGGTTTTATACATCTATACTTGGTTGTAATGTGATTTTGGGGGAGGGGGATGATGAAAATGGATTGAGGCTACTTGAGCTGGTGTTGATTGATTGAGGGACACTTTATGTCTATGTAATAGATACTATATTTAATACTGGACTTGTGATGGTCGAATGTGACCCGTTTCGCTTCACCAAAAGTTTGCGAAAAAGCAATATTCACCAAAATGCATTGAAGTCTATGGGCAACAACATTTTTGACGCGCAACAATTTTTTACACTGATTACAGTCGAAGGGCATCATTTTCGTGGCAAAACTTGTCAAAAATTATTGCTCATCACTATACTTGACTATACTCTCCTTTTATTTGGATCCTAGTAACCAGATTGCCGAAGTTGCAACCTGGAAATCTGCTGAATAAAAAGCTTTACTTAAAAACAAATAATACAAAATGAAAACGATTGCAAATTGTCCCACAATATCACTCTACAATATTTTAAAAGTTAACACAAAGGTAAACACATGTTTTTTATTTATTATGTTATATAATGCTCTATTCATAGCTTTGCTAGCTGTTTTACATGACTTTTATATACTTTTTAAATCATTTGAATTCTTCTTCTGCCTCATTTCAACAGTAAGATGAGGGCTGCTGACCCCAGGAGCCCCTGATACCGTTTATTACTTGTTGTTTTATTTATGCCCTCTCCTATTCATATTCACATCTCTTGCTCACACTATTGCCTGGCTGCTAGGGTAAATAAGACCCTAGCAACCAGTTAGCTGCTGAATTATCAAACTGGAGAGCTGCTGAACCATAAAATTGAAAAACCATAAAAAATGAAGACCATTTGCAAAGTGTCTCAAAATATCAATGCCTGCATCATACTTTAAGGGGCAGATTTATCAAGGGTCGAATTTCGAAGTTAAAAATACTCCGAAATTCGACCATCGAATTGGAATACTTTCGTCTTTGAATATCAAAGAACGATTTGAAGGATTTCAGCGATCGATCGAATGATTTTACTTGGAAAAATGCTCTAGAAGGTCCCCATAGGCTAACATAGCACTTCGGCAGGTTTCATTTGGCGAAGTATTGAAATCGAAGTTTTTTTAAAGAGACAGTACTTTGATTATCAAATGGTGGAATATTCGAACTATTTTACTTCAAATCGAATTCGAAGTCGTAGTATCCTACAAAGGTCGAAAGTATCTTACAAAATTACTTCGAATTTCAAATTTTCTTACTTCGAAAATTCCGTCAAAATGACTTAGACCCTTGATAAATCTGCCCCTTAGTGATATTGACTCTAAAAAATCTCTTTTCAAAATATTAATCTGCATTAAAAGTTACCTATAGGTAACGTTGATTGTTTTTCACGGATAATTCTGCCTTTGTTAATAATTACTTGAAGTTCCTAAACCTGACAGTTTTGTCAGTCTGACTGTACCTTCTAAACCTGTCAGAGTTTCTAATGCTAACGGACTCCTGCTGCACAAAAATGGCTCCTCGTAGAGGAAAGTGGGTGTAAGAAAGGTAATGTAAAAGCATCAGGCAAATACTTTTAAGGCAAAATTATAAATCGCAAAAGAAAATGTTTTGATAGATATAAAAAAGTTTATTTTCTGGTGTCAGTATCTCTTTAGTTATTTAACAGTGAACTAGCCCTTTAAGTGTCTTGGCATAATAAATCATTTTCAAAAATGAATGGTCAAGGGTACCCTTGATAGAACAGAGTTTTTTCCAGTAATTTTCCAAATCCTCATAGCTTATTTGTTCAACACAGGCCCTTCCTCTTGTTCTAAAACCTCTCAATTGATCCCTTTGAACCTCTGGAACAAATTCTTATATGGCTCTTAAATCTTACATTTTTATTAGCTGCACTTACCTCAAACCAGGTAGCTCAGTAAGCCACATCTCCTCCATGCTGGTCTTTCTTATACTGTATTTCTTTTCACGGTATTGGGCCAGTTTTGTGCAACCCTCCTTATTTATATTCCTCTGATCTGTCTCAGCAGGAACTTCGCTCCAGCAGGAAGGAGAAAAAGTGAAGCACCAGCTAAATGTACACTGTGGGGCAGATTTAATAAGCTTGAGTGAATAATTTGAATGCAAAAATATTCGAATTTCGAAGTATTTTTTTGGGTACTTCGACCATCGAATTGGTCAAATTCGATCGAATGTAATGATTCGAATCGCGAAGTACTGTCTCTTTAAAGAATACTTCGACTTTATACTTCGCCACTTTAAACCTACCGAGGTGCAATGTTAGCCTATGGAGACATTCCCCAGCATTTTTCTACGTTTTTTTTAGGTCGAATAAAAATCCTTTGATCGATCGCTTAAAATCGTTCGATTCGAACAATTTCATCGTTCGATTGAATGATTTTTATTCGATCGAAGCTTTTGCGCTAAAATCCTAAAATATTTGAATTCGAAGGATTTTACTTTGAGGGTTTTTTAACCCTCGAAATTCGACCCTTGATAAATCTGCCCCTAAGTACTGTTCCTAAGTATTGTACCTGAATCTTGAAGACTATTACTACAGCACCACAACGGCCCTATGGTATGATAGGATGTTATGTAAGGCTAACAAGATGCAGAGAAAAAAGCAGTAAATGATGAAGTTGCACTGCAAAAACCCAAACATGTTAGTCTTTTTTTCATCTGAACATTCCATTACATGCAAAATATTTTTTAAAAAAATTATCTTTGTAAAGTAAAAAAAAAAGTAGTAGTCAAGCAATTGGTTAAACACGTTCAACGGTCCTCATCTTACAAAATGTCAGTTTATTCTAGAATTTTTTTAAAAAAAATAAAAACAAAATATGCCACATATCTCCAACTTGTGTTTATAAGGAATATACAATTCTTATTCACAGGGTCAAACAGCAGTACTACCCCTCCTTGCTGAGGCATAGTATCATGTCCATTTTATTTTTTTAACAAATGTGTTTATTTAGTTTTCAAACAACATGAAATAAATAACAACAAAGGAAATTTGGAGGTACATAAAAGAAAATTCCGTTGTCAATGTATTCATAGCTAATTATCTAGAACAAACCACGTTTCAAGTTAGTATAGCTAACCTTAGTAAATTCTGATTTAAAGGGCATGTAAAGGCAAAAAAATAAGATACCATTTTTACTTTCTTTAATGAAAAAGAAATCTATCTCCAATATTAAAAAGTGTGTACTGTTTTTATAAGAAACCTGACTGTATGAAGTGAAATTCTCCCTTCATTTACTGCTGTGGATAGGAATTGTCAGACGGTCCATAACTGCTGAGCAGGGAAACAATCATACTTGTGAACAGCAGGGGGAGCCCTCGCCTTACTTTCCAGCCTTTCAGAACTCAAGCAGCTTTGTTTCCGTGTAAAGCAGTCGGCGACTGTGTAGATTTGTATTGGATTTTATTTTTGCCTTTAAATCCCCTTTAATGTTTCCAACTCCAGCTCCAGGGACAAAGATCATGGAGCCAGATTTTAACAGATAAACTGGGATTCTATTTGGAATATTATTTTGCTGCTGCCACTGGTTCTGCAGAGTTGGAGAAAGTTTGTATTAAACAATACAAAAACTATAAAATTCACATTAGATTACATGACAACACAGGACCCAGTGCAGTTTGTATATTCTGATTATTAATCAGCCTTGCTGTATCAGCGTCTGGCAGATATTATTTGACTTGTGCTGTTTTGATAATTTATGACGATCCCTAAGCAGCCCAGCAGCCTATCTTGGACTGTCAATTTATTTCAAATGGGCATCTTGCAGAAATTTAAGACCGTTCTCTGGAGCATCAGACGACTATTGGTAAAGGTTTTTAAAATATTCTGCCATTATTTTAGTTATGTCTTGTGTGTCCCGAGCCCATCCCATGGGTGTTTTCAGTTTCTGAATGATTGTATTTCACTGTTGTCTTTTAACTATATTTGCTAATAATTTCCCTGATTTGTTCCCCCATCGATAAAATCTATTTGCTGTATGACTCAGTTTGTGTTGCATTTGCTCTGTCAATAAAGTGTCGAAAAGTGCCTTTGTGTCCGTGTATGATTAAGTGTTGATGACACGAAACGCGTAAGGCTGTGGACACAAACTTTCTTTACTTTGAACGATTGACCTGGTGGAAGTATGCCTTCTTTGAGTGCCTGCTCCTAATTGGTTTTTCGGTTTGTCCACTCCCTTGCTGAGGGCCACTTCCCTATTGTGGTGAGTAATCATTTACCTTTGAAGACCCTAATACTACAGATGTATCGTGTATTTCTTTTTGTCCGTCGGTGAGTTAGTGAATTTAAAATGTTTGCATGCCTGTGTGAGCTTCTTTTGTAATAATTGATATCTTTCAGCAAATTACTTTTTCCGCTTAATCAGATATGATATAATGTGACCCCGTAACACTGGTTTAGCAGTGGCCCAAAGAAGTTTTTATTATCCCCAGTGTGTTAAATTATCGTCAATATAATTTGCCCAATTTTGTTCGAGATAGTTTCTAAAATCTTCATTCTGAGACAGGTAGGTTGGAAATCTCCAATTGTGTGAATAGGGTGTATCATGTACATTTATTTAAAAAAATAAATACATGAAAGAGTTATTTACATACAAGTGATGATGCAAGTGAGCCAAGTACTCTCCAAACTCGTTGCAGAAAGTAATGAGCCAGATAGCTCCCAAGGAATATATGGGGTCCATTAAAGCATAACCAAAGCAGAAGGTGAATAAGCATCTTGGAACTTTACACACAAGCTATTATGTTTTAAATTAACTACATTAAAATACAGCAGTCTCCTTTCTTTAAAATCAGTAACAATTATGTACCATTACCATTCTTATTTAAAGGAATATTACTCAATGAGATTTTACTCAAGCAAAACTGCTGCCTGCTTTGCCATATTAATCCATTTTTCTATACCAAAAATTAACACATTTTACATGGGAAAAATATTTCCAATTTCAATACTAAAGCACTAAGAGCTGAAGTATATATATATATATATATATATATATATATATATATATATATATATATATTTATATATCAGAACAAGGCACATATCCAAGCGTTCCCACTAGCTTTTTAGATGAGTGCCTTAAAGGGCTCAAGAAAGCCAGGACAGAATAGAATAGTGCCAACATAAAGGAGCAGCAACAAAGTCAGGACCAGAATAGTGTCAACATTTACAAGCAGCTTTCATAGCAGTTTCTTTAACCGCTTGACTGTTGTAAAAAAAAAAAAAAACATTCTATGGTATGAGCTGTCAGGGACTGCCAACTCCATAATTTTACATTACAAGACTATGCTTTGATCTATGCCATTCAACATGTCTATTAATGAAGTACATACTGATCCCAGTGCCCTGGCACTTAAAGGGTTAACCAGCCCATCTGTAGCGAATGGGCTGAGCAGGAATGATATAAATTATTTGAAATAACAATCCAGGGTTTCAGCGTCTATTTTTTATCTTTTTTACAAAGCAGTTTTATTTTCTCAAGGAATATGTTTTTTTTTCCCCTTATGGTATTTGAACAGGAAATAGTAACATGCTCAGCATTTAATACTTGAGCCTCTACACCAACTGCACCAGACTCATAAACAAGGAAGAGGAAGGCAAGATCTGTGCATAACGTTAGGTCTGGAAGTGAAATAAGTTGGTGTTAAATAGGAGATCTGGATATTTTAAATGTAAGGCTCTTTGGCAGAGAAAGACAGGTGTTTTATGTCCTGATCTTAAGTTCATTCTGCTAGCTTGGGTACATGTTAACTGAGGGATCGGTATACTACAACTACATGTTATGTGTGAGTAGAGCTTTGATGTAAGACATATCAGTGTGACAGTTGAAAATACCTTAAATGTAGCAGTAGCAAATGGGAAAGAAATATTACTTTAGTAATCCCATTGCTAAGAGCCTGCAGAAGCAAGGGCTAAAAAAAAAAGCACTATATTACATGTACCCTGAGAACGAGGTGAACTATATAAAAAAAAAAAGAGACTTGAATAGTATCAAGGTGTGATGCTCAGAAAATGTATATTTCAAAGCAAAGCATGGTCTGCTTCAATTTCTCTTTACTATCCTGGAGGAGATCCCTTATTGAGACTGTACAGTTGACATCATTGAAAAACCCCATTGAGCCATGAAGTCTCTGGGATTTAAACCTCTTAAAACATTGGATTTGTTCAACCCAGACAGCTGGAAAAAAAGCTGATGTCTTTTAGGACAGGTCCAGGTGTGTGTCCTTTTCAGGAGGCTGCCATAGCAGTACCGCCACTCAGCTTTACCATCATTTGCTGACAATCGTGGTAAGAGCGACGGTCGCCCACTTTCTCAAGAGTTCGGGCAGCTTCGGCAAGCATGACTGCTCTCTGCCCAGGGGATGATAGGAATGAAAGTGGTAGGTGTCGACAGGCCAGAAGAATAGCTGTAGCTCTCTCCCGTTGCCCAGGTAATGAGTCCAGGTCACCTGTTGGCAGAAAAACAAACTAGTAAAATAAATGCAAATAATGTGATATATAATTTTACATCCAATCTAGAAGAGATAGAGAAAGAAGTCACGTCTTTCTTTTGATGCATAACTAAACAAAAACAAGTATTCTATCCCCATAATTTCCTCTCTGGGGGGCCATGAGACATGCAGATCTAGATATATTTAGCAAATGTGTGCATACAGTTACTGTAGGCACTAGTCATGTCTGTTCCTTACTTCCAAAAAAGTGCTCTTTAAGCAACTATTGTAAGTGTACAGAGAAACCCAGAGACCAATATTCATCTTCTTAAAGGAGAACTCCGGCTTCCAAACCAAAATTTAATAAAGAGGCCCGCATAACACAGAAACCCCTAATATACCCATTGCAGTTGCCTTCAAAAAGTATAAATAAATGCCATTTTCTATGCTGAAATCCAGCTGTTTTAACAGTTCTTCTCTTTCTGCATCATTTGAAATCCTGCCAGGGAAGGAGGGACTAAACACTGATGTTACAAATTGTAACAACTTCTCCACAGCTTACAGACAGCATGCAGGAACTACATAACCCACAATGCATTGCACTGTGATGTTCTGTTCCTTATTGAAATCACATGTGCAGGGAATTGTGGGGTTTGGAGGATGCAGGCTGAGGACAGATGGTTGCTGATACAAAGTAACAGTAGTCAGTCAGCTCAGCAAAGTAGTCAGATCTGCAGGAGAGCAGGGGGCTAGGGCTTAGGGAACTGTTCCAAACCATTAAAAATCATGAAAAGTCTGCATATTTTTTAATTGATGTATATTACAAAGTTGCTTGAAATTATGTTTACTTTTCAAAAAACTCAAGTTATGTTTGTGTGGAGTTTCCCTTAAAGCAATAGGGATGTAGCGAACGGCGGAAAAAATGTTCGCGAACATATTCGCGAACTTGCGACAAAACATGCGAATAGTTCGCGAACGTCGCGAACCCCATAGACTTCAATGGGAAGGCGAATTTTAAAAGCTAGAAAAGACATTTCTGGCCAGAAAAATGATTTTAAAGTTGTTTAAAGGGTGCAACGACCTGGACAGTGGCATGCCAGAGGGGGATCAAGGGCAAAAATGTATCTGAAAAATCCATTGTTGACACAGCGCTGCGTTTTGTGCTGTAAAGGGCAGAAATCACACTACGTCACTCAGGTGATGTTTCTGGACACGGAATGTGAAAAAGCTCACACAGCTAGGTGGCACTTGGTTAAAGACTGGGCAAACAATGCCTGCAAGGGCAACGTATACACTACAGCAGTGGATACGGAATATATTATTGCTGCTTGGAAAACGTCACTCAGGTGGTGTTTCTGGAGACGGTATTATTATTGATATTTAGACAGAATGTGAAAAAGATCACACAGCTAGGTGGCAGTTGTTTGAAGAACAGATGCAGATGAGAGATCAGGACAGCTGCCCACAGCAGCTACATACAGAGCACTGCAGTAGAAGGTAGATTACTAGCCAGCAAAGCTACCTAACCTAAAATGTCCCTCAAATCCCTGCAGAGTTCTGTCCCTACAATACAGAGCAGTATCAAGTAGATTACTAGCCAGCAAAGTTACTATCAACTGTCCCTCAAATCACTAACAGCTCTCTCCCTACACTAGCTCTTCCAAGCACACACAGGCAGAATGAAAAAACGCTGCAGGGCTTCAGTTTATATATGGAAGGGGAGTGATCCAGGGGGTGTGGGGGTGGTCCAGGAGGGAGAGCTTCCTGATTGGCTGCCATGTATCTGCTGGTCTGGGGTGAGAGGGCAAAAATAAGCGCCAGCTAAGGCGAACCCAAATTGGCGAACGTCGCGCGACGTTCGCGAACATTCGCCGAACGCGAATAGTCGATGTTCGCGCGAATTAGTTCGCGGGCGAACAGTCCGCGACATCCCTATAAAGCAATCATAGCATTCTGCCACTTTGACAGCTTTAAAGTTTAATATGGGATTAGGGTTAGCCTTTTGTTCATAACCCTGTAGGTACCTCACTGTGTAACACAATTTATAGGAATATATATTTTAAAGGAGAACAAACCCTTTCATGCACTATAGGCATTGTATGCCTTTTAGTAGTCGCACAGACTTCATTACTAACCTTGTTTATTTGCAAGTGCTGTGCGTTTTTGCAAGCTATGTTGCAGAAGCTGATGTGTACGGGTTGGACTTGCACCAGCCATCAATCGTACTGTGGCTTCATGGAGGAAGAGCTAAAATGAAAGAGATGCCATATGATCAGCTGATATTACAGTATAAATCAGATATACCTAACCTAACCTCCTATTTCTACATAACACACACAAACCTTGCAGTGGGCAGGTTTAAAGATGAAAGACAAACGACGCAGACTGCTGAGATCACGCTGGAATCCTGTTAGGACAGAAGTGGGTGCATGAATAGATTCTCCAGCTGCTGGACTGGAGGACTGTTTCTGCCATAAGGAAGTGCGCAATGAAAGCAGAAGGTCGCAAATTAAAAGTTGCACCACCTAAAAGTATAAGAGATTGAGAGTGTTAATAAAAGAAGCATTTAGAATTCCAATTTTTATTTCCAAAACACTAACTAGGGATAGGTGTTTAGAATGATCTTTATTATGATAGTTATGTGAAGCCTTTAAGGGGCCTCTAAAAATTTATTTTCCTCATCTGTCAGGTGACATGACAAATATATATAATTTACGTTTCCAAGCAAGTGACATAGTAAGTTAAGTTGAAAAAGAAACACACATCCATAAAGTTCCACCTTTTACATCTATATATAACCTGGCTAACTGCTAGTTGATCCAGAGGAAGGCAAAAACTTTTCTTGTTCCTTTAAATAAGAATTACTTTATTTGAGCAATAAATTCTGTACTTCAGGGAGACCCAAGTACCTCTGTATCTCATAACAGCCATATATGAAGACAGCTGGAACCACCTTACTGCACTGAAGAAACATTGCACAAAATTCAAGGTGACATGCAATGCAACAACAATGCACAAGGGTGACACCAATATTGTACCGATGAACTCTACACCTGTCATGTGTTCGCATTCAAGGCTACACCGAACAGATATATTTCAAAGGTATGATTAATTTCAAAGGTATGATTAAGAACAGTTCTACTTAAACATTTTCAACGGACAATAGAAAAAAACAGAACAGCACATTAACTAATTAAAATGGGGTTGTTCACCTTTGAGTTAACTTTTAGTATGATTAGAGAGTCATATTTGCAACGGAAAATCATTTTTTTGATTTTTGATTTTTTTATAATTTGTGAGTTATTTAGCTTTGTATTCAACAGCTCTCCAGTTTTAAATGTCAGGAATCTGGTTGCTGGGGTCCAAATTACCCTAGCAACCATGCATTCATTTGAATAAGAGACTGGAATATGAATTGGAAAGAACCTGAATAGAAAGATGAGTAATCAAAAGTAGAAATAACAATACATGTGTAGCTTTACGGAGCATTTGTTTTTAGATGGGGTCAGTGACCCCTTTTTGAAAACTGGAAAGCGTCAGAAGAAGAAGGCAAATAATTCAAAAACGATAAAAAATAAATAATGAATACAAATTGAAAAGTTGCTTAGAATTGGCCATTCTATAATATATTAAAGTTAACTTAAAGGTGAACCACCCCTTTAATGCCAGAGCAGCAGATTTGAGGATACGTGTTAAATATACCCAGGAAACTTTTCTGTCTCCCGTTCCTCCCCCTTTCCCCTTTTGTACAGCTGCAAGATGGCAAGACTGATATAGGATAACTCATGAAGTCACAAGAGGTGACTAGATACACATGGACGATTTCTATGAAACGATGCACAGAGTTACCGGTAAATGATACACAAGCAGCTGATTATATGTTATATTTTATTGAATTTATTATTGGTTATAATGAAAACCAATAAAAGCAATAAATAAAAAAATATATATATCTAGGAAAAATAAATACAGAAAAGTCACCTTGTTGAGATTTGTGTTGCCGGTGCTGCTCATATTCAGACTGTTCCACAAGAATGTGCTGGCTTTCTCACAGTGATAGAATGAGCTCTGCTGGCCATCACATTTACCAAGTACAGCTGCTTGCATGGCTCGGCACACATGGATCACTGCTTTCACCAGAGGGTTACTATAAAAATCAACACTGTTATTAGGATTTGATGACATAAGGCTCTAGAGCTATTTTTTTTAAATAAAATGATACAACTAGCTGTTGAACCTATTCTTTAACGCTTAGGGAAGTCCTTAAATACAACCCCTTCTAAACAATCTTTATGTTATTTAAAAGCCAGGCATGTGCCCAAAAAAATAATTGTTTCCATAATTCTTGAATGGTGAATACCCAGATTCTTGAATGGCTACAGATTGCCGAGCAGGTTATGGGAATGGTACTTACTCAGAGTCAAGGAGCTTAGGAATTCTTTCTACTTCTGCAAAGTGTGATTTCACCACAGAATCATCCCCTTGTAACCAGCCAATAGCCATGGAAGATACAGAGTACCACCAGCGACAGATAGGATCTGTACATAAATGTAGGTCTCGTTATATGGTGTATATTTATCAAAAAAAAAAGAGAAAAAAGATCCCAACAAAATGCAATTAATTATAGAAACAAAGATATAACAAAGACAAGCAGGGGTGTAACTACAGAGGAAGCAGACCCTGCGGCTGCAGGGGGGGGGCCCAGGAGGTATAGGGGGCCCCATGAGCAGACCCAAATAATGAGCGATTTCAACATATATTGGTAAAACTCTGGATATGTTGTGGGCCTGAAAATTAATTTACTGTGGGGCCAAGTAAAATCTCCACTGAAGGCAAGGGTATTACTCTGTGCTGATATAGCTGCCTCTACTTCTCTTGGAAGGTGGCGTACACAAACAAAATACAAGTAACATACTTCTGTCTTCTGCCAAACTTATAATTAGCCTTCAAACTGCCAGCTGATGACACAAAACATCATTCCTGGCTCACAATTAATTCACTTATAGTTGTCAGAGACAGCTCAAGCAGAGCAGGATTTTTTTTGCTGCTGGCTATTTTACACTCCAAGATTGTACTGTAATATTTACCTCACACGTTTACTTTTATGCATCTAAATTGTAAAATGTTTGAGAGCAGGGAGGTGAGCCTTTAATATATTATATGGATGAATTGCTCTATTTCTTAAATATCTTGTTTATATTTGAATGCACTGCATAAAATGTGTAACAGTACAGCAAACTGTTGCAGTGGAAAATACCTGGAACAGTTATGCACTTACATTATGCAAACAGATGTCTACCACTTTACTATTTTAGTTTCAACTTGGCTATCAAACAAGCTTTACCTGCCGAGGACATGGGAGAAGATCCACTGAGGGGAAGAGAGGCAATGTTCCCCACGGAATCTGCAAGCCCACTTAGAAGTTTCAAATATTCTTGAGCTCTGGAAAACTCACTAGAAAAAAAATACAGTTTAGGTAACAAATAATTTAATAAAAATACAAAATTCCCTCTAATTGGAGGCAGGTTTCCTCTTGGAGATTAAACACTTTCTGTAACATATTTCCACATTTGCAATAAACAGGGAACCAATAAAAAGAATGTCTGGATGGTAGAAATCCTTTTATTGCCTTTATTGCCCATATGCTACCAAAAAGTCTGTAACCAAACTAATAGAGAGAATTTCTATGCCCAATACCTGTCTCTTAGTCATTTTTCACAGTGCTTTGCTACCCCCTTAAAATTGCTTATTTCCACTTGAAGCTAAATACCTACCAACTCTCTTCTTCAGAGGCTGCTTTACTGGTTTCTGGTTTTGCCATGGTGTACATTGCTTTTTCCAACAAAGACTCGCAAAAAGCACGATGAATCTGTGTAACTGGATCGGCTGCATTGCAGAAATTAAAGGGGTCAGTCAAACGTTTCCACTTCTAAGTGTTAAAATACAAGATTACAAATGGATCTCTATATGATCCTAAAATATTAACTAAATGTATACAGCAATCTAGTAACAGTTCTATTTCAGGCCCTGCAGCTCACTCTGCCTCTGGAGTCTACTGTCACCTGACAATGCAATTTAACTAGACTTTCCTTGTTTAAATTCAATACAATACATTGACACTCATGCTACACCTGTGCTATAGATGCAGGACGATTTTCAGTACTAACTATCAGTTCATCTTTGGGATTTAGAATTTGAACAATATATGCAGTTGCATATACTTGAAGTAGCCTGTGCTATTATGTAAAAGCTATATCAACCTAATGAGAACTATTACAGCTGACTTGCATGCCAACTGTATACATGTATGTACATGAATACGCAGTTATTAACTGTGCAATAACGTACCTGGGTTTCTTGAAGAGGTGTAAAGAGAGTCTTTAGCTGCACTCTTCAGTGCCCAGTTAGAATAGATGAAAAAGTATTTCCCCAAAGGGTGTGCAAGCCATTGCATAGGGTCAGGAATGGTTTCCTCAGAAGAAGCATTTTGTGCACATCCAAGGAAATATGCCTGTGTGCATTATAAAAGTTAATGTCTACATACATACTGTTCTGAAATTAAATTGTGAATTAGGTGTGGGCATTTATAGCCCAAAAACAGAAAACTGGAATGGACTGGAAAATACAGTGGATAAGTAACAAAATATTAATGTTTCAGAGAGGTAGTATATACATATGGGTATATATATTTACAGGTCCACCATAAGAATAAAATATTTGACATCATCTTAGAGCAGAGGGCTATGCTATCACAAAGTGGGTTGAAGCAGAACCATTCTGACTATTACAGTTTTGTTCCAGGTCACTGTTAAAATACAAAGGAAGTTTCTTTTTTTTATGTTTTTCTTCTAATTTTGTATTCAAATAAAACTTTGAGACTTACAGTGAGAAAGCGGAATCTAGTTGGGAAACTGGTTTTCATTTGAATGGCTGTTGTGAGGTGGATTTCTGAAAGTAAAGTTGGTGAGATCTTGTTGCCAGCACATTCGGCCAGATTTACGGCACAAAGGGCAAGGTTGAGACCTGAACAGTTCCAATTAGATGGCAGCTTCCCTGAAAACAAAACAAAAACTGATTAAAGAAGAATGCAATGTGCTTATAAATGGTAAAAATGATTACGCACTAAATACTATAAAATACCCCACTAAACACTTGATCTGGCAAGTTCTGTGAACTGATTTCTGGAACTTTGGTGTTGCCAAACATGGTGTAATAATTAACAGAGAAGCTGTTCTCTGATTTAGCACCATCAAGGTATAATAAAATGATCACAGAAATGTGGATAATGCTATTTTACTGTTGCTGCACGCTCTAGAACAGTGGTTCCTAAACTGTGGAGGGGCCTGAAGATACAGCAGCCAGGGTCACCTATTAGTGAGATTTGGTGAGAATGCTTATTTAGTATCCTTGACAAAGACTGAAGCACAAGTTGAAGGTCAAAATAAAAATTAAATAAACATTTATTTGAGGCTCACGGGAAGTCTCAATTTCTGATGTTCTCCCCCATCCTGTAACTGGTAGCGGGATTCTGAAAAAATTTTGGACCTCAAAGGGACTTTGATATCCAGCAGATAACAGCATGCCCCTTTCAACATGCTATTGCTGCTAATAATAATAATAAATATAAAGGGCACAACTGGGAAAACAATTAACGGTGACAGAAGACCCTGGTGCTAAAACTTTTCCATTCCTGTAAGAGCAGCATTGCAACGTTTTTTTCGATTAATTTTCTATTCTTTTTTTTGCAGACTTTCCATCTATTAGTAGTTTTTACCTGTGAGATGCAGTTGGTGCAGTTTGTGGTATACAAGGGCGGCATCCCTTGCACTGGTTGTTGCTTCATCTTGAAACTCTGCTTTTTTGCAGTACCCAGGGGAGTGTTTTAGCAGCCAGCGGACAAGGCTGATCTTTTGCAGGCTACACCGAATGATGTTCCAGGAAAGGCTGCATGCTAGATCAAACCGCGAGGCAGGTAATGAGCGTCCCAAAACACACAAGCATGTCTGAAAGTTCAAGGCTGCTGCGCTAAAATCCCCCTGGAAACAAGGCAAAGATGGTAAAAACACTTGTAAAACAGCCCCTGCAGCTGAAAGAAATATCTACTTTAAAAAAAAAACAAAAAAAACATACTGAATGAATAATAAAAACTTTTGTTATCAAGTGGTCTGTCCTGTTTAGTACAGCATTTTGAAATGGCAGATGGCACTTGGGTAACCAAGGATTCTTCTGAAAAAATAATCACTAAGACTGTTATTACAAATCTACTACTCACTCACACTTAAGGATGTCAGAATGTTTCTGTGGGGGCATGTAAGTCTGCACTTTGAAGTGTCTGAGCCCAAAAATTCTTGTGTAAACGGTCTGTTTGGATCAGCAAGTCTCTTGTTTACATGCAGCTATATGTTTGCATTAAAGGAGACATGTAGCATAACCAAAAACCCCTCGAATCATGTGGACAATAATGAATAAAGTGATGTTTAATTTTGGGCTAAAAAAATCATATCTTTATAAATGGAAATGGCCCCTTTGTTAGAGGTTCCTATAGATCTACTATGGTCTCAGTCTGTGTTTCAAATAAGGGATAGGTGTGTTCTAACGGTCCCTGCCTGAAGCACAGCAGGAGGAAAATAGTTAATCACAGCTTGCATTCACACAAGCAAATACAGGCTACAGTTCTCTATCAGGTTATCCTAGCTGCTGACTGGTTCCTATCCTACAGGGCAGTGTGCTGCCAGCTTCCCTGCTCAGCTTTCAAAAGGAGGCATCAGGAAGGGGTACAGATGGGAGGGACTAGTAGGCATTTTTGTAAAGCCAATCTGACTGGCTAAATTTCTAGAGATGCACCGAATCCAGGATTCGGGCTTTTTCAGCAGGATTCGGATGAATCCTTCTGCCCGGCCGAACCTGAATTTGCATATGCAAATTAGAGACAGGGAGGGAAATTTTCAAATGCAAATTAGGATCGGTCAAATCTATCGCAAAGGATTTGGGGGTTTGGTCGAATCCAAAATACTGGATTCGGTGCATACCTATGAATTTCCTTAACAGCTAACCCTGTTAAGGAAGCCAAAGCTCACTGTAATTTAATCAAAGTTTAGATACTAAAAATATGCTTGTTTCTAGTAAAGAAATTGTGCTTGCATTTAACAACACTGAGAAGCTTTTCTTTTACCTTAGCAAGATCCAAATCTGCCTGCTTGCGATGTCTCCAGAATTTGACAGATGAGCGGGAATGTAGACGGGTCACAGGCTCTCCATGGATGAGTAATTTCATGAAGACGCTGAGAACAATCACTCCATTAACAAGCCAAAGGATTAAGGTGGGTATAAGCCAATCAAACCAGCTGCCATAAAAACCTGTAACGTTTTCAAGAAGAAGATACAGCTGTGCTTAAAGGTCCAGTAACATAAAAAAATTAAAAAAAAAAAAAGAGTTTCTACTTAACGAAAAAAGTCTTTATTAATAAATTACTTGCCGATTCTCTGCTTGCACTCCTGTTCAGAAACGGCGACAGGGCAACGATCCATCGTGTGGTGCTCGATTTCTCCTCCCTGGCTATCTCCTATAGAAGGCAGGGAGGAGAAATCGAGCGATGCATGATGGATTGTCGCCCTGTCACCATTTCTGAAGAGCAGAAGCAGAGAATCGGTAAGTAATTTCTTAATAAAGACTTTGCGAATTTAACGTTAAAACTGTCTTGGTGTTTTGTTTTTTTTTCATGAAGTAGAAACTCATTTTTAAAAAAAGATTTTTTTATGTTACTGGTCCTTTAATAACTTTCTCAGGAAAGCAGTTTGACCGTGACAGTACCCCAGGCAGAAAGTTTCCCCCAGTGATGGAGCCTAGCTGTGCACATCAGCAGTTAAGTCCTTGGAAATCCTTGCACTGCAAAAAAGTATGCTACAGTATAACACTGTCATTGCTGGTTCTTTTAATTTGTTGTCTGTTTTAAGTGTTGTCTGGTTATTCTGTCATATTATTAATGAAGGGAGGGAGAATAATTAAAGGCCTCTGGCAGAATAAGAGGTGGAAAAATAGTTATCTGAAAGGTGCTCTGGGAGACTGGTGCATTCTTACCTGTTGATGTGCCAGTCCCCGGATGCCTCAGCACAGACACACCTCCAGCATGTCATAATGTCAGACTCACACTTAGGGGGTTATTTATTAAAGTCCAAATGGCAAAAACTTGAAAAATTCAAGTTTTTTTTTACTATAAAATCCAATTTTTTGTGTGGAAAAAAACCTCAAATTTTTCGAGATTTATTAAACCCTGAAAAAGTCCAAATCCGAAAATCCAGTATCTCAGACCTACAGAGGTTGTATATAAGTCAATGGGAGAGGTCTCTATCCTGTTTGGAAGTTTCTGTGGTCTGCCAGAAAATCCAACAATTTCAGACAAAAATCAATTTTTTCATGTTTGTCCCTGATCCGATTAAATTGTGCTTTTATAATAATAAATACGGTCTAAATTGTGGATTCTAGTTTGGTTGGACTTTTTTTATTTAAATAGTCAGAAAAATGTGGAGAATGCATTTGGTAGCAGGGTATACATTCCTGGTGTCCACTTCAGGTTTGGTGCCCTTTTGAGGTTTAAGAACCAGCAGCACTGAACAGAAAGATGGGAGGTGTGCATGCACAAAGCCATTTATGGACTGGCGAGTTGACATTTAAAGGAGAGCCTGCTGGTCTCCCAGTATGTCTTACACCAGTGGTCCCCAACCAGTAGCTCATGAGCAACATGTTGCTCTCCAACCCCTTGGATGTTGCTCCCAGTGACCTCAAAGCAGGTGCTTATTTTTGAGTTCCAGGCTTGGAGGCCTGGAGGAGAAGTTTTAGTTGCATAAAACCAAGTGTACTGTCAAACAGAACCTCAATATAGGTTGACAATCCACATAGAGGCTACCAAATGGCCAATGACAGCACTTATTTGGCAGCCCAAGAACATTTTTATGCTTGTGTTGCTCCCCAACTCCTTTTACTTCTGAATGTTGCTCGCGGGTTCAAAAGGTTGGGGATCCCTGTCTTACACTATGCAGGCAAGGCAGAACATGGGAAATTATATTACCTGTATAAAAGTGACTTCATTGGGACATGTACCAAGGTATACAGCTTGTAAAGTAAGGTTTGTTACCATACTAAATCAGATCAATGATTATTAGTCCAAACTTGACCATATTAGAAGGAAAACTCTGAAAAATTGGAACTAATTTTTTCAACCACCCAGAGAAATAAGAGCATATTACCTGACATTTCAATACCAAGCATGTTTCTCCCTGTTCCATGTTGCACTGCTCTCTCAGAGTACTGGCCACTTTCAGAGTGTAACAAAGATGTCAGGGGGTTGAAGGATAAGCACAGGAATGTCATGGTGCAAAGAAGCATCCGTGAACGGTCCATCATACCCAGTCCTGTGGGGGAGTCCGGTTCATCTTTTACCTTCAACAAACAATTATTTAAGAAATTTCAACAATTATCATGGTAGAGAAATACAAAATAAAATCTGTGCTAATGTGAGTAGAGACACAGATACATTAAGTTATGGTACAGGAAATGTGCACAATGAAATAGCTTGTTTAACAGAATCCTTATAAGAATTATATTTTATGATATAGATAAATCTTAACCTAAAATGCCCATGGTATGAGCCACCTTGCAGTGATGATCTCAAGAGTACGGAGGTCAGCAAATTGAAATTCTCCAAAACTCTATC
Source organism: Xenopus laevis (assembly GCF_017654675.1). Classification (NCBI taxonomy): domain Eukaryota; kingdom Metazoa; phylum Chordata; class Amphibia; order Anura; family Pipidae; genus Xenopus; species Xenopus laevis. Next base: position 100,836,418 of record NC_054378.1, read on the forward strand.
CCACAATGGACAGAAGGCTACAGACCTTCCAGTTTGGAAAACAATTCTAAAGGGCAGTGGTTGCCAAACTCTGGGATGCCACCTCCCTAGGGTACCCAAACCCATCACTTCAGGGACTAGGCATGAAGGCTAGTTTGGGTGATGTTTGTGAAGAATGTGTAGTTGATACTGCAGGAAGCCCAACCAGAAAATGTATATTTGGGGTTAACTCTTATTTGCTGCTCTGCATTAGATTTGATGTTTGTGTATATATATATATATATATATATATATATATATATATATATATATATATATATATATATATATATATATATTTATTATACGGTATGTGTTTAAAACTTATTTTGAGTTGAGGGCCTTGGCCAAAAGGTGTCAACCAAAAATGTTACAATTCTTCCTGTAGAGCATAAGAAAGCTAACCTTTTCATCATCTAACAAAGGGCTCCCTGGTTCAGAATCCACAGAATATGGAGAGAACACAGCCGGGGAACCAGAATCAGATGCTGGAGGAGACATCATCAAGATGTTTTGATTGAATTCATCCATTCTCATTCCAATACTTGTATCCACCAGACTGCTAAGATCAATACCTTTTAAGTATTCTGCAAGAGAAACATTAGACAAGTCTTTAAGTAACTCATTCCTACATCTATGCTTTAAGCATGTTTCATTAAAATCATTACTCTGTTATGACCCTGAAGAATCCAGGGACATAAAATCAAGTCGCTCCCATACTCACTGTTTTTCTGATTGGCTAGTTTTAAAGCCATGTTTTCCTGGCGCAGTTTCTGGTTGACTTGTTGCAAGTATTTTATATAATCAATGGCCTTCTTCAGGATTCCTGATTTGTGCATCTGATAATGCAACAATAAACAAACAATAAAATACTTTTTAAAGGACAATAGATGGTAAAATTAAATTACCAACATATCTGCTCATTCATAAAATGAGGAATAGATGAATCCAAAATTACCTTCCCTTCTGGTTTTATCTCACACTGCTGACTATATGCTGGCCTTTACATTTACCTCTGACCACCAGCCCATAAACTGAGGCCCACTGAGGCTGGTGGTCAGAGGTAAATGTAAAGGGCGGCATTTAGTCAGCAGTGTGAGATTCACCATCCATGGCTAGTTTCAATAAACGGTAATTATTTTGAAAGCAATCAATGAACTCTAAACCTATACTACAAAAGGCTTTTTGCATATGGAATAAAATTAAACTCAAACATTTAAGGCTGGGACCAAATGGCAACCGTGTTATTGAACCCAAAAATTAAATATAATAAATTAAGTATAAGAATTTACTTTCTGTGCCGAGTATGCAGGTCTAAATTTCTGTATACATATGAGAAATCCAGTATAAGTCACATAAAAATGCACTAACACTAACCTTAGCATCTGTGCCCATGACCAAATCCTTCAGCTCGATAATTTTGTCGTTGATAGATGAACGATACCTTTTCTCTATTATGTTGTGTGTTGTTCTCCTCTCGCCTTCCTTGGGTACCTCTGGTTGCTTAAGACTTCCTGGTACTTGTTCTATGGCCATTCTTTCTTGTCCCATCATTACTGGCATTGTGGTAAGAAAAGCCCCATTGCTGCCCATAAGGGTCTATTAAAAGTACAGGTACAGTTCTTGATAATTATAATAATGCTCTCTTTCTTTCAACAATGACATTGCAAAGCAAGACAAGGACAGATAAATGCAAAATACACAGCAAACAACCCTTTATATGTCTTCTCACTTATATTAATAGGTCAGTGTGGATGTAAAATATAGATTTGCTGTTAACAGGCAACTTGCAACTCACACAAGTTGAATGATATCTGCCTTCACTTTTGATAACATATAAAAAGTTTTTTCTTCCAATTATTATGTAATCAGCATCCTCATTCCTGTAACTAAAAACAAACCATGTGTGGCTGTACTATGACTCAAACCTTCACCTCTGAGTTACTGATAACAAGTCAAGGTAGTTCATGAAATCATTAATAGATTCTATGATCAGTTTGTGCTTAGCAGAGCCTAGATTTTATGAAAAATAATTGCACTAGCATATTCACCTGATGCTTTTGGATTTTTGGGTATATAAAAGCAGGAAAAATGCAAACACACACCACAAGCACACCCTAGACTGCAGGCAGACCCCATACTGCAAAACTACTGTAATGTACTAAGATATTGCTCAGGTTTAAAGGTACTACAATCAAAGAACAATGTTTCCATTAACAAATGAACTCTAATCCATTTTTAAGAATATCTGCTATCTGCATTTATCAAAAAGATGATAATTTTCTGCAGGGCCGGAATAAAGTTTCAATCAACATTTTAACCAATGATCCAGTGGTTTGACTGGCATAATAACTGGAATAAGCTCCCTTAGCACATTTTTTGTTTGGTCTCTTATGGTTTCATTCTTGAAAGAAGGGCCACAAGAACTATCACGGAAATGAAAATGTAATATAAGATTTAGCATCTTGAAATAAGAAACTGTCTAAATACAATCAATTACAAATTCTGCATTGTTTCTGAAATAACCAAGTTTATCTTTACTATATCCCATCAGCATCTGTTTCTCTTCATTCTGTCTTCTTGCAGGAGTTGGGTGTCAGATATTCATTAACAGTTAGATCCAATATATCTTATAGGGGAAGAAGATGTATTATAGCTCACTCTATTAAAATCACTAGACATCATGTCTCTCTACATGCAGAATTTGTGCAAAAGGCAGTTATTTTGTTAGATTTTGTTTGTACTGGAATCAGTTATTTGAGTGAGCTCAAATTCATCTGCTAGGAAAGGAAGCCCCCCTATAAGATTTATTGGATCTAACTGTCAATGAATATCTGACACCCAACTCCTGAATGGAGAGAAACAGATGCTGAGAGAGGGATAGTGAAGATAAACTTGATTATTTCAGAAACAATGCAGAATTTTCAATTGATTGTGTTTAAAAAGTTTCCTATTTCAGTATGATGACGCTTATATTCAGTTTTCATTTTCACGATAGTTCCCTTTTAAGACTGATTTTAGTATGTACGGATATTAAAATCTAGCACACACATCCTGCTGTAATAAGCACGTTTATGCAAATTTGTTTTTAGAGGTTAGCTTGGTTGTTGAGTACTGAGTGAAATGTTATAATTATTAAATATTACAGTTTATCATTTACTTTAATGACAGAATCCAAACTAATTGAATGCTGGATACAAATTCTATATGAGTTTTACAGCCCAGTAGCACCCCAAGCTTGAAACAGTGTATAAAGATACAGAGCAATTTACACAGGTCTACATAAAAACTGTAGAAGAACTCACTTGGAGAGATGTTGTCTGTAAAGGAGCAGTAAGTGTTGTTATTGCTGGATTCTGCACAGTGGTCATCACAGGGCTGCCATCTGCTTTCACTGCAGTAAGCACCAAAGACTCTGTTTTGATTATCTGCGGCTGCACAAGCACCTGCAAAGCACACATTTATATCATGGTTACACGTGGAGATATTAAAAGCCTAAAGCACCAAGCACTATCAGTGTGATATACTTACAGGAACTTGTTGGACCTGAGGGGTAACTGTCTGAACAGTAGCTGGAGTCAGTGTTTGGATTGTACCATTAGCTGCTTGAGTCAGGACTCGTTGGGCCTGAACGGTCTGTACTTGCTGCTGAATTGTGACTGGCTGCATCTGCTGTGTTGTCATTAGACCCTGAACTGAGGGTTGAAGCACTGCAGGCAAAGCACACGGGAAAAAAAATCTGCATTTATATACTGATAATAGGTCCTCTGTAACTGAAGTGGCAAGTGTCCTTTTCAGATGTATAGAAAACAAACATGAATATAGGCATAGCTGCTAACTGCTGTCAGAGTAAAGCTGGCTATAGACGCAAATATCTGATCGCACGAATCGAGGATTCGTACGATTTTCTGACCGTGTGTGGACAGTCCTCACATTTTTCGTCCGGTGGAGATCAGTCGTTTGGTTGAAAAGACTGGTTAAAAGATTTGTTGGCTGTGGGTAATATCAATGCATGTATTGCCGATCGTACGATTTTCAGAGGGAGACTGTCACTAGCTTTGTCGGACATAGATATCGTACGATTGCCGTCAGGGGCAGAACATCGCCAGATCTGTTCTTTTGTACTTTATTTGATCGGAATGGTTAGTGGCAGGTCGGGAGATGGGGTAGTCCGATCGTACGTTGATTCGTATGATCGGATCTTTGCGTCTGTGGCCAGCTTAAGGCAACAGCTTTGGATCCTGGTATTTCAATTACTGGTACTTGGCAGTGGTGATTAAAAAGCTACAGTATGTATGTGAGAGTCTAAATGTTAATGCTAGTAGTATCAATTGATAGAGAGCTATCATTTGCCACACCAGACAACTATGGGCGACTATTGAAAACGCATTGCTGCATGTGCTTTAGCGCAGGCGACTTTTCATTGTAGCCTATGGGAAAACAGGCTGAGGCAGTTTGGGGAGATTGTCACTCAGAGGACGAGGCGATTAGTCGCCAGGTGACAAAATCTACCTGAATCTCCTTGTGTGGACTAACCCCTAATCCTAAAAATTAAATGATGTAATCTTACTAAAAGTGTTTCTCTGAGAACTGGCATTAGCAGTCTAAAACTACAAATATTACAGAAACCACTAAATTGTAATTACAACAAATAGTGTTGTGTTGGCCATTGTAGTCTAGAACACCTATGACAGTCTGCTTGTTGTGTGAACATGCCGAACGAAAAGAACCCTAGAAGTTAGAAATTCCATAGGGGGAAACTTCATTGGATGAGAGATAGAAAAAAAGGGAAACAGTAAGGAGAAAGGTGAACATCTAAAATAAGGGCAATACAATAACTGTAAAGGAGAAAGGTGAAAACAATGCATTATACAAACACAAAGCAAAAATTTGAAATATAGATGAAACAGATGGTTTAGAATAGTTTACATAAAGAGATTAAAATACACATATCATGTTATTTAAAGGAACAGTTCAGTGTAAAAATAAAACCTGGGTAAATAGATAGGTTGTGCAAAATAAAAATGTTTCTAATATAGCTAGTTAGCCAAAAATGTAATATATAAAGGCTGGAGTGACTAGATATCTTACATAACAGAACACAACTTCCTGCTTTTCAGCAGTTTTTTCAGAGTTAGTCAGTGACTTGAAGGGGGCAACATGGGACATAACTGTTAAGCAAGTTTTCAATTGATCCTCAGCATTCAGCTCAGATTCAAAAGTAACAGTTATGACCCATGTGCCCCCCCCCCTCAACTCACTGATTGGTTACTGCCTGGTAACCAATCAGTGGAAACCAAGAGAGCTGCAAAGTAGGAAGTAGTGTTCTGGCTATTATGTTAGACATCCAGTCACTCCAGCCTTTATACATTACATTTGAGCTAACTGACTATATTGGAAACATATTTTATATTGCACAGCGTATTTACCGTTTTATTTTTATACTGAACAATTCCTTTAATGTACTTTTAGAGCAATAATGAAAATAATGGTGTTAATAGGTTCCTCACCCTGAAAACTTGCAGTACCAGCATTCTGATAGATAAGTGGCTGCTGTATTATTCGGGTCTGTGGTGCGGTGCTGAAATTAGGGGTGAGCATCAGTGTCTGTTGTTGCAGCTTAGGATGAGGAGAAGTCTGAACCACTGGTCTGGGCTGGAGAAGAGGAGCACTTCTCTGGGGTGTGGCTTGTGGGGCTGCTTTTACAGGCAACATCTGAGGCTGAGGTGTTGGAGTAGTATATGGCTGCTGTATAGCCTGGTTATAAGCTTTGGGTAAGGCTGTGTCCACTGCATTATTTCCTTGATAACTCTGGCACAGCTGTTCCTCAAATAGGTCCGGAAACTCACCCACCTGATTACTGACAAACTGCAGCATTTCTAGAGAAAGAGAGTGAAAGATTAATGCTGAAAGCAGGACATTTTAAAATCCTATTTCCTATTTTAATGGTACATTAATGCGTCTTTTGCCCTCTGACTACAACTCTTAATTTTACAAGCCCTGTTGGATATGTATTGTCAATTCCAAATATTCTCAGAGAAACAGCACGTTACCTGGATCAGGAATGTCAGGTTGACAATGCAGCAGCAGCTCAAACTCATGTGAGCAGGATAGTGAAAAGGCAGTGTATACATTTACTGGTTTAGGAACCAAGGGCGTAAGACTTATTTTGTCTTTTGATGCCCTTTTTATTGCTGGTCAACTAATAAGGAAGGGCTGATGTCTTTAAAGAAAATAAAATACCCATAAATGTGAGTAACCACAATATTTGTAGCTGGATAAGTACAAATATGTACATTTTTAGAATATTATAAGCAGCATATATAACTCGAAAAATAAGACAAGAAATGCATGCTTTAGGGTAGGACTCCATGAGCGATTTTGCCGCGATCCGACAAAACGCATGCGACAAAAATAAAGTAAGTAATAGAATTGTTGCATGATGTCGCAGCGTTGATCCGACACGACTGTCGGATGCAGACGCAGCGCGGCGAAATCGCTCATGGAGTCCTACCCTTAAACAAGCATAACGCAACACAAAACTTCTTTTCACCCCACATGAGGAAGAACAAATTTTGTCCAGCTGTGTGTGTAATGCGTAATTTCACATTTGCAAAGTTTAATAGAATAACTGATTGGAACAATCAATGTGCCAGTTGGGTGGCCCGAGCTTAACCAGAATAAAATAATAAGCAAAATTAACAAATAAAAACAAAACTTATTTGTATGGTGCCTCCAACAATTTCTGCAATGATAATTCTTCCCTAAGGCTGGATTTATATGGAGCTGTTCAGCACTGAGCATGTGAATCCCGATTACATTTATTTGCACTGAAGGGCTTTTTGCTTTCTCTTACTCTCCCCGGCCCTGGCCCTGACCTTGGTGGTTACTGTATAGTAAATATTGCAAGACATGATCAGCCTTTATAAACATTTGTGATACGGAGCTTTGTTTTCTGACCAGCACACACTTACAAATGTAATCCCTAACATACATACGTGATGGGGCAGATTTATTAAGGGTCGAATTGAAATTCGAATTTTCATTTTTTTTTTATGGCCAAAACTGTAAAAACTCGACTAGGGAATTATCCAAACTCGATACGAGTTTTTTTAAAAAATTCGAACTCCATTTTCTGAGATTTATCAAACTCTGACCCTTAGTCAAATTTGAATATTCGCCTCCTGAAACCTGCGAATTGCTGTATAAGTCAATGGGAGAGGTCCAGTGAGCAATTGGGAGATGTTTGCAGCCTTCCTGACAATCGAGTTTTTTTTTCGGAGAAAAACCTCGAATCGAGTTTGTTCGAATTCGATTAGCATTTTCGACTCTGTAAAATTTGTCAGCGTTTCAGATATTCAATCTTTATAATAAATAATCGAATATTCGAATTTCGAGTAAAATCAAATTCATGTGCGTTAAAATAACTCACATGAATTCGAAATCGAATATTGATAAATGTGCTTCCCCATGTTGCAACGGTCATGGTTACAATTATGATTTAATACATTTACAGAAGTGCTTATCTTCAACACCTGGTACAACTTCTCTAAAGGTCTTACAGTTTTACTGGTAGAAACTTCAGCATTCACTGCTTGGTACATTAATATCCTTTTTAATGAATTATGATACAGGCTTTATCCTCTTGGAGATTGCTACTTATGGTCTAACTCAGTCAAATATTACATTCATTTGTTAGCCTTGAAAAAGTCTCTAAATTGGTTGTAATGGATATACAGGCATGGCATCCGTTTTCCGGAAACCCGTTATCCAGAAAGCTCCAAATTATTGAAAGACCGTCTCCCATAGACTCCATTTTATCCAAATAATCAACATTTTTTTAAGTGATTTCCTTTGATTCTGTTATAATAAAACAGCAATTGTACTTGATCCCAAATAAGATATAAGTAGTCCTTATTAGAAGCAGAACCAGTCTATTGGGTGTATTTAATGTTTACTGACTAATGAAGATCCAAATTACAGAAAGGCCCATTATCCAGAAAACCTCAGGTACGAGCAGTCTGGATGACAGGTCCCTGTACTAAAAGGACTGTTCACACATTATCATGCCCTACATCACCTTCTTCAGCTTTCTCCTACTTGGCATCTATTAAACTATACTGTTATAGTGCTACGATCCTAAGAGGGTGATTTATCAACATTCAAATTTCTTGAATGTGTTTTTTTCCACTACTCAAATCTTTTGGTGCAAATCTCCTGAATTTGAATTCTGCTTTCAACAACTCATTTGTAATATATTTATAAAAATAGCTACTGATACCAGAAATGAAACCTTTTTTTACATCATTACATTGCACATCTAAGACCCCATGTTCCTCTATGAGTAGTCTGTTAGCATTATAAACTGACAGGGACAGTCAGGTTGCCATAACAGTCAGGTTTAGGTAACAATTACTGACAAAAACAGCCCTATCAGTGAAAAAGTATCAAACTACCAGTAACTTTTAATGCATTAATGAAAAAAAATCGTGAAAAATTATGATTAGAATAGTATGATTTTTTCAGATTTTTGCCTGAAAACCACGAAATCTTCGGATTATTGCACGAAACCCAGCACAGATCAGGATATCTTCGGAACGTCTCCCATTAACTTCTACATGAACTCGGCAGGTCTGAGTTATAGTACTTTTTTTATTCATACTTTTAACACTCGGGGTGTAATAAATTAGAGGGGTTTTTTTCCACTAAAAATTCAGATTTTGGTAACCCATTTTTGAGCCCTGACACATATAGATTAGATTTTTTGTTTTTGGTGGAGGGGGGTTGATTTGGGAAAATATAGTCTGTAATTCATTTGGCAACTGGCTTCAGCAGGACAAGTAGAGATGTTGAGAAGTATATTACATGACAGAAAACAACAGCCTGTTTCACTCCCAAGCAATAACACTACGTATTTAGAATACAGCCCAATTATTGATAGAATAAATAACAGAAAATGTTTTGAGTCAGGCAGAGGTGGGTGCTGGAAAGAAATGTCACAGTCTGGCCAGTGTTTAATAAAGGTGGGTGGATCAGAGTGTTGTTGGGAAGTGCCTTTCAGAGCCAAATTTAAGTGTTTGATTGTGTCTGTCCACATAACCAGCATGCACTAAACAAACTACACCCCTAAGCAAAACATAAAGAAAACCATCTACACTAAATGAAAAGTCTTGTTTAATAGAAAAACACGTTAATAATAATGAATATTTAAACCTTACAAGCGATGAATATTTCCATCAGCATTTAGCCAGAGTGCACCGGCTCAAGCATTTTGTTCATGTCTATAACAGACTGGATGGATCAGATTTGTCTCACAACTTAATATTTGCATGCTGCATTTTCAGTCCAAACTATGCTGCCAAACCAACACTGACATTCATTACTATGGTATCATATTGGAGCTGAATGCATTTAAGATTCCCAAGCTATGAACCCAATGCAAACAACTTATGAATAGTTAACTCTGGGGATGCACCGAATCCACTATTTTGGATTCGGCCGAACAACCGAATCCTTGGCAAAAGATTCAGCCGAATACCGAATTTGCACATGCATATGCAAATTAGGGGTGGGAAGGGGAAACATTTTTTACTTCCTTGTTTTGTGACAAAAAGTTACGCCATTTCCCTTCCTGCCCCTAATTTGCATATGCAAATTAGGATTTGGATTCGGTTCTGCAGTTCAGAAGGATATGGCCGAATCCTGCTGAAAAAGGCAGAATCCTGGCCGAATCCCGAACCGAATCCTGGATTTGGTGCATCCCTAGTTAACACTACAAACAAAAATGATTTAAAAAAAACAAAAACAAAAACTTTTTCAGTTCAGTTGGTTTCAGATTGTTCAGGAGAAATAAAGACTTTTTCCAAATACTCTCTATTTTCTATGTGTGTTTTTCTAATACTGTACAATGTCATTTTTTCACCTTCTAAAGCAGCTCTGGGAGGGGGGGGTCACCAACTCTAACTGTTCTAAATTGATACACTTAGTTGATACAATAGTTGCTAATATTACACAGATGCTGCTGAGAAATGTATCAACTAATATATCAACTAAATGTAGCAAATTGTAAGTTTAGAATCTGCACCTGAATTACTGAGCTGCCAGACTGAAACACCAGAGACAGGGACAGTAAACTTTACTAGATTTTGATAATAAATGAAAAATTTAAAGTAATGGAAAAAAGTCTTTATTTCTGGTGAACATTCTGAAAACAATTAAACTATAACAAGTGTTTGGAAGGTGAACAACCCCCTTAATATATACTGCTTTATCTATCTACGTTTTGGGCAACTTTATCAGAAGCCAATTCACCTGCCTTGTTTGTTTTTGTAGTGTGATAGAATGCAGATAGAACCTTGAATACACAAATATCCAGAGCCATTCATATCATTTGCAACGGTGTCACAATAGGGAAGTAAATCAAAGAAAAAACAAAAACTTTGCTATTTGCAAAACATGTAATTTTGTACTGGAACAGAAAAGCACAGATCTAGAACGAAAAATTAAACGTCTTTTTGTCCCTTAAAAGGCAGAAAGCAAATCAGTAGGGATGGGCGAATTTAACCTGTTCTGCCAAAAATTCGCCACCGGCGAAATGTCACAGGCGCCCATTAAAGTCTATGGGGTAAATATATCAAAGAGTTAAGTTCCGCCACTAGAGTGAAATTCCGCAGGTCTCAATTCATTTCTATGGGATTTTGAAAGGCGTATTTATCAATGGGTGAAAGTGAAAGTTCACCCTTTGATAAATACGCCTATAAAAATCCCATAGAAATGAATGGAGAGTGGCGGAATTTCACTCTAGTGGTGGAACTTCACTATTAACTTCACTCTTTGATAAATATACCCCTAACGGCAGCAAAAAAATTTTGTTGCACGGCAAAATTCTTTTGACGCGTGTTTCTTTTTTATTTTGATGCTCGTCGCCATACAAGTCTATGGGCGTCATTTTTTTGGCGAAACAAGGCGAAAAAATTCGCCCATCCCTACAAATCAGTGGTGTAACTACCGGGGGAGCAGGGGGCGCGATTGGGCCAGGGCCCCCCGGCAGCTCGCTCGCAACTGACTTCTTAAGTAATTACTGGCGTTTCCGGGCGTACGGAGGGGGGCGGGGGGCCCGGCTGCACGTCCCGCCTCTAGTTACGTTACTGAAGAAAAGAGCAAACCATTCAAACCCAGTCAAGGTTTAGGAGTGTCACAAAACGTTTCTGATGGATACTAAATACAACTTTGTATAGATAAACTGTATTTTTGTAATGATAAACTGTATTTTTGGTATATCTATAGTAATAAGTCAAATCAACTGGACTTGCTGTTTTTTTATTTTTATTTTCTGACTGGTTTTCTCAATTCAGAACGAATGAGAACCTTCACAAACATGTATTTTTGGTAGTGTGACTCTTTAATTGGAGTCTCTCTAAAAATTAATATACAATCTGCAATTCTAAGCAACTTTCCATTATTAATTATAATTTAAGTGTAAATGCTTATGAAAGAAGTATCTCTGTCTGTCCATTTTCTGCATCCTTTTCCCGATTTCTGAAACAATATAGCAGAATCCAGCTAATTAAAGGGGTTGTTCACCTATAAATTAACATTTATCATGATATAAAGAGTGCTATTCTGAGACAATCTGCAGTTGGTCTTCATTTTCTTTAATTATTTAGCTTTTAGTTTAGTAGCTCCCTAAATTGGAATTTTCAGCAGCTATCTGGTTGCTAGGATCCAATTTAACCTAGCAACCAGGTATTGGTTTGAAAAAGAGACAGCAATATGAAAAGAGGATGCCTAAAATAGAAATAAGTAATAGGAAGCAACACTAACAATAAAATTGTAGCCTCATAGAGCAATATTTTTTTGGCTGCTGGGATCAGTGACCCCCCCCATTTGAAAGCTGGAAACAGGCAGAATAAAAAGACAAATAATTCAGAAACTCTATAAAATAAATAATGAAAACCAACTGCAAAGTTGCTAGTAATAGGTAATTCTATAACATACTAAAAATTAGCAAGACGTTGAACCACTCCTTTAATATACCTGAAGGAGAAGGATTTCTGCTACATTCCTTCAGGAGCCAGAACAGATACTGCTATTAACTACACTTTCAAATAACTTTAAAACCATTAGTATATTGGAAAGCTCATTTAAATTCCATTTTTATTTCATTCGGCAAATCAGTTTTAAGGCAGAAATCCCCTTTAATCCATGACTTCAGAGAGACCAAATATAGCACAGAGCAAGGCTGCAAAGATTGTCCAGCGTGGGCCAAATATCCACTATTTCATGCCTGGGGTTTAACTATAAAACAATGATTTCACCTTAAAGGTCTATGTAGATTTGGTTTGAATGTAAAAACCACTTGGAGGCAACTGTCTGACCCAAATTCCTGCAGTTTGGACAGCTCTGGCTTAAAGAGACATATAAGATATTTAAAAAAAAAAAAACCCTAATTTTGAAGGCAATGTATGGTGCTAGTTTTACTTTGTTCTAAAAAATGAATGCCCTCTTTATTGGAGCTCCCTATAGATCAAATGAGGGGAGGGTGTGTCCTAACGGTTCCTGCCAGAAACACAGTAGGAGGGGGACAGCCAATCACAGCCCTGCAGTCACACAAGCAACGACAGACTTCAGTTCCCTATCAGGTCAGCCTAGCTGCTGATTTATATAATATATAATAATATGTCTCCTTTAAGGAAAACAAAGTTTCCATGCATAACTGCACCATAGATTCTTATACTGTAACGAAACGCTGCTGAGTGAGAAGTGTGAAATATTACAGTGTACATAAGGCATTCACTATCTGTATAGTTTCCAAATAAAGCAAGAATTAACACATAGTTTCCCAAGACAGGGACCTGAAATACAAATTAGCTAGGTATTGAAATGTATTTATAATGTCAACTAAGAATGATTCAACTGAACCAGGCAGCACAGAGGCTTCGATTCATACAGACATTCCACTCGTCACAGAATGAACGTTCTGTGCACAAAATGACGTTTGTTAAAGGAAAACGGTAAAATAACACATGATAAATGGCGTGTATTTTCCTAACTATGCTATTTCTACTACAATTTACCCAGACGAATGTATGATTTTTCTATGGAGATGAAATCACTATAGCATCTAAAGAACCTGCCCCACCCCTTCAAAAGTTTTTTTCTGTAGGGGGACGAATGGTTTAAAAACAGGAAATGGGTCATCAAAGGAATAGTTTTTTGTAAGATGTATAAAAAAAAAGAAATCATCATCATTCATTTATATAGCGCCAGCAAGTTACACAATATAAAGAGGAGTCTTGGAATATATTATGTAAGTGTTAATGATGTGAAAATTTCTTCTCTGAATTTCTTTTATCTTTAACACCTACTGGTGGGGGTGGAAGATACTAATGTTAAAAGTTGTACAGATAAATTCCTACAATTGTGAGAAGCATGCGAGTATTACAATTAAAGAAGTCATGCCCTATTTGCTTTTTAACAAAAAAAAAAAACTACCTGCCCCCAGGTTACAGAAAAGTTACCAGATTATTTGAAAAATCAGGCATACTACTAATAAGGGCAGCCATTCAAAGCTGAGAAAGGAGAAAAGAATCAGAATTTATCTGTTATCTATTGTGTATCCTGTACTTGAATGGCTGCCCATGGCTACACAGCAGCTTGTTTATATAAACTATAGTTGTGCTTCTGAAGCAAATACACCAGTTTTACCAGTGCAAGGTAACACTACATTATCTATTCATTCCTTTAAAACCCCTCCATTTTTTGGTGTTACTGTCAGGGCTGGAACTAGGGGTAGGCAGAAGAGGCAGCTGCCTAGGGCGCAACGATTGAGGGGCGCTGAGCAGCTGCCTCTTCTGCCTACCTCTAGACCGGACGCACCTTATAGCCAGCTTGCCCGCTCCCCTTTCCATCATGCATGCAACGTCAATGTGCACACACGCGTGTGACGTCACTGCGCATAAAATGTTACAGCCCATACGCGCGCAGCCACAGAAGAAGGAGTCGGCGAGTGTCGCCGCGCCACCGATCCACAGGAGAAGAAGGGGGCGAGCTGGCCGGCTGGGTTGAAAATTTCACATGTTCATTTATATATTACCAACATCAGTGAGGGCCAGCAAATAATGAATCAAATTGCAATAGCTACCCTTTGACAGAGAATGCTACATAGAGGTGAAGCTGCTGAGAAATGTATCAACTATTAACAAATATATAAAAATGGAACTGTTTATATAATCAGTGATCTGGCTCATGGAGCTACTACTGGAAACAAACAGATTGAAAATATTACATTTTTGCTAAATAAATAACTCAAACATGTGTAACTTTCCTTTAAGCCTATGTCTTTACTTAATTTTTTCAGTGAATCCTCTATTATCACTTATAACAATTGTGGTCTACTTCACATCACCAGTAAATGTCATTAGGTTTTAGATGCAACTTATCTGGCTCAAGCAGTGATGGAGAGGAAAAACAAAAGGGTGGGCTGGTTATTGGATTCTTGGCAACCCAAATACACAAGTCAGCTGTATTGTTTTTGGGAAATAATGACAAGACAATAATGAATGACAGGTGATGTTAATAAAGGTCAAGTCACAGAAAAGCAGAACCATTTCCTACAAATAAAATCTACTTGGAGAATAAAGTGTACGGCTGCACATAAGGAGAAGGCAACTGCTCAGACATGGACATAGTTTAGCAGCCACTGGCTGGCCATCCTGGTTCTACTGGGCACTACTGGGACTGTTCTATTAATTATACGTTACATATGCCCCTGCCATCACTGTGTCAGTGTTGTAAATGCACAGTTGTCATGTTGTGCCTTGTGTGTGTTCTACATAGGTGTGCATCAACTTCATTACTTAAAATGAATCACAGCCACAAACCTTGTCATCCCAGGTGGCCCAGATTGTGAGGTGCAATGCATTTTACCAACCTCAATCCAGCAAATTATGTAACAGTAGAGGCATTAACAATAGAGCTGGGGCCCATATATATATAGCAATAGAGCTGGGGTCTCATATATATTGCAATAGAGCTGGGGCCCCATATATATAGCAATAGACCTGGGGTCCCACATATATTGCAATAGAGCTGGGGTCCCATATATATAGCAATAGACCTGGGGTCCCACATATATTGCAATAGAGCTGGGGTCCCATATTTATATAGCAATAGAGCTGGTCCCCATATATATTGCAATAGAGCTGGGGCCCCAATGGAAGGGAAAAAGTAATGGGATTCAGGGATGAACAAGATGTTTCTTGTGATCTACATGACTCTGCTAAGCATGCCTTTGAGGCCACAGCTTGGCCATGCTTGAGCTGTATAGTAAACCCATCAGACAATTGTGACATGGACATATCCCCCCACACAACAGAAGCTACACACACGCTGCCTATGGCTCACATGGTTAAACATACAGAATAGAACTGCACTGCCCGGTTGTCTGACCTCCTATTTGCCAACTACAGGATGTTTCAAAGCCGCACACCCCCTGTCCACAGAAATATACGTTCACTTCCACCCTTACCGTCAATATCCCCCAGGGTGAGTTCATCTCCAAGTTCTGTCAACGTCTCCATGTTCTCCATGTTTAGTTCCGATGTATCCATAAGACCATCCGGCCTGTGACAATCCTAGCGCTCCCAAGAGGAGCCGGTTCTTGGTCCCTATCCCTGGAGCTCACGAACCTGTCAGTGGCAAACCTGACACCATGTTTGGGCTACACCTCCCTCCATACTACGTGACGTCAACATCTTGTCTTCCAAAACTCGTTTCAGTGCCATGGTTAGAAGCCTGGAATGAATCCTGAAAGAGGCGTGAAACGCATACCACCCCTCCCCCACTCTGACACAACTCAGCCGCCCCAGTAAAGCGAAAAGTCCCGCCTCTTTACCTTGTACAAACGCGTGCTGGATGTTTTGTTGTCAATGAGACCAGACTCCTCGGACGAATGAGAGAGCTTGGCAAGCTGTGGTGTGATACTACGTCAGTGATCAGGGGATCTTATATTTGCATAGGAGGCCGGCCTTGCCTGATATATTTGGGGCCACGCCTACGGGTGAATTCAATGAGGGCAGGGTCAGCTCACTCTGCGACTTTGTCTGCTGCTGTGTGTGGTTGTGTTGTTTGTGGAAGAGTGTGGAGGGGGTGTTTGTGAGTACTTCAGTTCCCGTAAGTGTGGGAAGGGTGCTTTTTGTGGGGACTGGGGAGATACAGGAGTTAATAGTGGACTAGGCAGCAGACGTTCTTTTTGCAGAAGCGGCCATTTGTACTGTGACTGTGTGGTTGTCCCCAGCTGTCCTGTAACTTACTGCACTGCCACTGCATACAGTTTATGAGAGTCAGGGGGGAGGGGTGAGTTCTGTGGTAGATCTTTGTATGGTTACTAAAGCTGCAGCATTGCCCTTTTCAATTCCAACAGTTTTCTTAGTAGATTGTGTGGTACATGTGCCTATTGTGCGTTTATGATCTGTGTGTGTCTACATTCTGTTATGTTCCTGTGTTCCAGCAGCCTGTGTGTGTGGAATGTGTAGTAGCTCACCCCCTCCCCTCCCTGTATTGTGTGATTCTCTGAGCAGTGAAATATGAGACACTGGCAAAACCTTTTTTTTTTCCTCTTCACTCCCTGTCTTGGCCTAGGCCATTGTGAGGCTCAGCCAAGCCATGACATTTAACCCCTTCTGCTTACAATCAGTGCTGTCAGTGTTTTGTTGCAGTAGCAGGCAATACTAATGCTCCGCACTATTGAGCTAGATCAACTTCGAGAAGTTATGTTTAGGGATGCACCGAATCCACTATTTTGGATTTGGCCGAACTGAATCCGAATCCTCATTTGCATATGCTAATTAGGGGTGGGAAGGGGAAAACATTTTTCCCTCGGATGACAAAATCTCCCGAATATGCCTCTCCACTGACAGCAATTGAAATCGCTAGTGGTATGTCCAACTTATCTCTAAATCACCTGAAGTTTTTGTATATGTGATTGGTAGAGTATGGAGGCTGACAGTTGTTTAAAAACTCTCTTTACAGTAGCAGCCAGCCAGTGCCTGAAAGCATCCAAAAGTAGTGCAGCACTATATCGTGTCTTGAACAAGTTTCTCTGAATTTTCGAAGAAAACAGAATTTGGTTATCAAGCTAATGAGCAAACTAAGGAGCATTTGTTGCAGCATTTTAACTTCAGTAAAGTTAAAGCTGGCCATAGACGCAAAGATCTGATTCGTACGATTTTCGGACCGTGTGCGGAGAGTCCTGACATTTTTCGTCCGCTGGAGATCGGTCGTTTGGTCGATCGGACAGGTTAGAAGATTTGACGGCTGCCGACAATGTGGGAAATTACTAAAGGGCGAAGTGGCTAACGCTGACGTAATTTCGCCAAGGAGATAGACTCTGGCGCAACTTCGCACTCTAACGCCAGGCAAATTTTCAGTCTGGCAAAAGAGTATTACTAAGTAAATTCACTAATTTTTAGATTTTACTGATCATTACCTCTATCGCCAGACTTGCCTTCGCCACCTCAGACCAAGTGAAGTGCAAAAGAGTAGATAGGAGTTCCTCAAAAAAAAGTTGAACATTTTTCTAAGTCCCAAAAGACACTGGCGGTTTTTCCTATTTAAAAGGCGATAGACTGAAAAAGATCGTACATTTTTTTTGGGGTACCTTCCTTCCCCCCTACATTTGCTAACATATGGCACCTAAACTATACTGTGGGCACATGTGTAGGGCATTATAACAACTATATATAATTTTATTAAGGTTCCCTGGCCTTGTGCAGTGTAATGTATTTGCTGCAGCATATACGGCCATTGTACTTTAACTGCATGTCATATGCTAATTAGCCAACGCTAGCGTAACTTCGAACTGCTGAGCGTAATTTCGCTGGCGTAATTTCACCAGCGTTCGGTGCCCTGTGTGCAACTTCGGATCTTCGTGAATTAGCATTGTCCAGACGAATTTACGCCTGGCGAAGTGTTGCGATGTGGCAAAGCCATCACTGGCGAATTTTCGCCGGTTTGTGAATTTGCCCCAATATCTCTGCAGGTATTGCCGATCGTACGATTTTCAGAGGGAGATAGTCACTAGTTTTTGTCAGACATAACGTCGTACGGTTGCTGTCAGGGGCAGAACATTGGCTGATCTGTTCTTTTATACTTTTTGATCTGAATGGTTACTGGCAGGTTGGGAGATGGGAAAGTCCGATCGTATGATCGGATCTTTGCTTCTATGGCCAGCTTAAGCCACAATAGTTAAGCACTTTTTCATATCTTTAGAAATGTGTCCCAACTTACAGGGAAAATGTAAAAGTATCCTCTTTAATGTAGAAAAGTGGCATTGTTACCCTTATTGTTTTACTTTATTTTTACAAATTTGGCTACTTTTGGGCTACTTTTAAAATGCCTATTGGCTACCTTTTGGCTAGTTTTTTAAAAGTCTTTGGCTGGTTTTGAAATGAAAACCTGGCATTCCTGCTGGCAGCTCAGTGATCCAGGAGCATCTGAACTGTTACAATTTGCTACATTTAGGGGCAGATTTATTAAGGAGAATTCAATCCTAAAGTTAAAAAACCCCTACCCTACATAGACCCCCTCCCTTCCCCCCCCCCCAGCCTAAGTGATTCCCTGGGCAAATGCCCCTAACGTTTTACTTATCCCCTTGGTGCAGATTCAGGCATCAGAGTTCACGGGCGCCATCTTCTTCCCTTCAGAATGAGACCAGTGTGGCGCATTCACAGTTGGAGCAATTTTCTGTTTACTGCGCATGTGCCGAAGTGCCGGTCTCATTCCAAAGATTTCTGAACAGGCTGAAGATGGCGCCTGTGAACTCCGATGCCTGAATCTGCACCGAGGGGTAAGTAAAACGTTAGGGGCATTTGCCTGGGGTAACACTAAGGCTGGGGGAGGAGGGAGCGGGGTCTATGTAGGGTAGGGTTTTTTTTAACTTCAGGGTTGAATTCTTCTTTAAGGTTCGAATTGTAAATTCGAATTTGAATTTTCGAGTTGGATTTTTTGTTAAATTCGAGTTGGAAATAATCCAAACTCGAATTTGAGATTTGTCATATCTTGACTCCAAATCTTAGCAACACTTATTTAAGCTGGTAGTGTAAGCTACAGTTTAACAACAAGTGACAGGACACAGACTGGGCACTCCTTATGTGCCACCCACATATACTGAAATTTGGTATCAATAATTGCATCCACTTGCTCCACACCAGCAGCTGCCTTTGAAACAATATGTGTCATTTTGGTCTACTTCACACCACCAGTAAATGATAGTCATTCGGTTTTAGATGCAACTTATCTGGCTCAAGCAGTGATGGAGAAGAAAAACAAAAGGGTGGGCTGGTTATTGGATTCTTGGCAACCCAAGTAGTCAAAAAAAAACCAGTCAGCTGTATTGTTTTTGGGAAATAATGACAAGACAATAATGAATGACAGAGGATGCTAATAAAGGTGAAGTCACAGAAAAGCAGAACCATTTCCTACAAATAAAATCTACTTGGAGAATAAAGTGTGCGGCTGCACATAAGGAGAAGGCAACTGCTCAGACATGGACATAGTTTAGCAGCCACTGGCTGGCCATCCTGGTTCTACTGGGCACTACTGGGACTGTTCTATTAATTATACATTACATATGCCCCTGCCATCACTGTGTCAGTGTTGTAAATGCACAGTTGTCATGTTGTGCCTTGTGTGTGTTCTACACAGGAGTGCATCAACTTCATTACTTAAAATGAATCACAGCCACAAACCTGGTCATCCCAGGTGGCCCAGATTGTGAGGTGCAATACCAATTTACCAAATTAAGGGAGAATATATTCTTATTGGGGATTTTAATCACAGACACAAGTAGGGAGCGCTCCATGGGCCCCATATATATATTGCAATAGAGCTGGGGCCCCATATATATTGCAATAGAGCTGGGGCCCCATATTTATTGCAATAGAGCTGCAGCCCTATATTTATTGCAATAGAGCTGGGGCCCCATATTTATTGCAATAGAGCTGGGGCCCCATATATATAGCAATGGAGCTGGGGCTCTATATATATATTGCAATAGAACTGGGCCCCATATATATATATAGCAATAGAGCTGGGGTCCCATATATATTGCAATAGAGCTGGGGTCCCATATATATTGCAATAGAGCTGGGGTCCCATATATATATATATTTATGAGCCGGGCCCCATAAATATTGCAATAGAGCTGGAGCCCCAATGGAAGGGAAAAAGTAATGGGGTTCAGGGATGAACAAGATGTTTCTTGTGATCTACATGACTCTGCTAACATACCTCCCAACATTTTGGAAGTAAAAAGAGGGACAAAAATGTTTTTCCCTCACGTAGCACAGCAATTTTTTACCACACCCCTTTTTGTGGCCACACCCCCTAATTACCATGTTTGTTTTACAAAATTTGGCAGGTTATGAAAGTTTGAAAATATTTCTCCTTATCTAAACTGTGTTTTTGTGTCTCACAATTGTTACAAAGTATCTTATTTGCACCTGTTAGCTGTTCTGGGCTCTCTGCTAAAAGCCAATTAAGTGAGAAACTTTGTTTCTTTTTCTGGCTGTTCAGTGCAGAGAAAATAGGGACTATCCAGTGCGGGTTGAGCTGTCAAAAGAGGGACTGTCCCTCTGAAAAAGGGACAGTTGGGAGGTATGTGCTAAGCATGCCTTTGAGGCCACAGTTTGGCCATGCTTGAGCTTTATAGTAAACCCATCAGACAAATGTGACATGGACATATCCCCCCACACAACAGAAGCTACACACACGCTGCCTATGGCTCACATGGTTAAACATACAGAATAGAACTGCAAAACCCGGTTGTCTGACCTCCTATTTGCCAACTACAGGACTGTTTCAAAGCCGCACACCCCCTGTCCACAGAAATATTCGTTCACTTCCACCCTTACCGTCAATATCCCCCAGGGTGAGTTCATCTCCAAGTTCTGTCAACGTCTCCATGTTCTCCATGTTTAGTTCTGATGTATCCATAAAACCATCCGGCCTGTGACAATCCTAGCGCTCCCAAGAGGAGCCGGTTCTTGGTCCCTATCCCTGGAGCTCACGAACCTGTCAGTGGCAAACCTGACACCATGTTTGGGCTACACCTCAATCCATACTACGTGACGTCAACATCTTGTCTTCCAAAACTCGTTTCCGTGCTATGGTTAGAAGCCTGGAATGAATCCTGAAAGAGGCATGAAACGCATACCACCCCTCCCCCACTCTGACACAACTCAGCCGCCCGAGTAAAGCGAAAAGTCCCGCCTCTTTACCTTGTACAAACGCGTGCTGGATGTTTTGTTGTCAATGAGACCAGACTCCTCGGACGAATGAGAGAGCTTGGCAAGCTGTGGTGTGATACTACGTCAGTGATCAGGGGATCTTATATTTGCATAGGAGGCCGGCATTGCCTGATATATTTGGGGCCACGCCTACGGGTGAATTCAATGAGGGCAGGGTTGCCAGGTTGGTGGGTTTAACGCCAAATTGGGCTATTTTTGAAATTTAGTGGTGGGTTTTTAAAGTCCAAACCCACCAATGGCTAGTTTTGGGCTAGTTTTGATAGGTGTCTTGACTTTGAAAACCCGGTCAAATGTTTTTATGCAAATTTTAGTGACATCGGCGTTCACTCACTGGTGGTGGAGACTGTAGGGAGAGAGACTACTGCTGCTGCTGTCCTGTGCTGCCACAGCCAGCTCTCTGCATTGAAGGTACGCCCCCCTCCCCTTCTTTGGGCAGGACTGTGTGTTTGTGCTCTGCTGACTATTCATGGTGACGTCACTGCTCATCACAGTCACCTGACTCCTCGTGTGTGTGGTTAGTGGAAGAGTGTGGAGGGGGTGTTTGTGAGTACTTCAGTTCCCGTAAGTGTGGGAAGGGTGCTTTTTTGTGGGGACTGGGGAGATACAGGAGTTAATAGTGGACTAGGCAGCAGAAGTTCTTTTTGCAGAAGCGGCCATTTGTACTGTGACTGTGTTCCTGTGTTCCAGCAGCCTGTGTGTGTGGAATGTGTAGTAGCTCCCCCTCCCCTCTCTGTATTGTGTGATTCTCTGAGCAGTGAAATATGAGACACTGGCAAAACCTTTTTTTTTTTCTCTTCACTCCCTGTCTTGGCCTAGGCCATTGTGAGGCTCAGCCAAGCCATGACATTTAACCCCTTCTGCTTACAATCAGTATTGTCAGTGTTTTGTTGCAGTAGCAGGCAATACTAATGCTCTGCACTATTGAGCTAGATCAACTTCGAGAAGTTGCGTTCAGGCCCGGACTGGCAATCTGTGGGTTCTGGCAAATGCCAGAGGGGCTGCTATAAGGTCCCATTGAAAGTCAGTATTTAGTGGGCTGGTGGGGGCTGTTTGGGCCTCTATGTGGGCTGATTGGGCCTCTGTGTTCCTGAAATGCCAGGTCCTATTTTAATTCTCAGTCCGGACCTGGTTACGTTGAACAATAAATCTCAGTGAAAACCTTGCACATGTATGGTTTATGATTTATTTTGTGCAAAGGCAATAAAACTCGAGCAATATTGCGCTATGCGGTTAAGTGAACTATATATATAATAAAGTAAAAAGCAAAAGTCGCAGAAGTACTGGGGACTTGCAGCTTCCTACTGAGTGGGTAACGCCTGAAAGTGGCAGCAATGGTGCATTTCATTGTGTGGAAATACCTACAAATACTTTTTAGCCAAAAAGGTGGGGGCTTTTAGTCCCATTAAGTTAACCGGAGAAGGCATTAATTGCTTTTTGCTCCACAGAGATCTGCCCATATGCCTTAGGGCTATAGCACTCGAGAAGATTTAGAGAGATGTCACTCAATTTTTTTTTTTTGCGCGGATGATAAATTTCCAGAAAATGCCTCTCCACTGACCGCAATTGAAATCACTAGTGGTATGTCCAACTTATCTCTAAATCACCTGAAGTTTTTGTATATGTGATTGGTAGAGTAAGGAGGCTGACAGATGTTTAAAAACTTTCTTTACAGTAGCAGCCAGCCAGTGCCTGAAAGCATCCAAAAGTAGTGCAGCACTATATCGTGCGTCTTGAACAAGTTTCTCTGAATTTTAGAAGAAAACTGAATTTGGTTATTAAACTAATTTAAGGAGCATTTGTTGCAGCATTTTAACTTCAGTAAAGGTAAGCCACAATAGTTAAGCACTTTTTCATCTTTAGAAATGTGTCCCAACTTAAAGGAAAAGTCTAAGTGTCCTCTTTAATGTAGAAAAGTTATTAGAAGATTCCAGGCACTTAATTGATTTGATACCCTTATTGTTTTACTTTATTTTATTAAGATTTTTCAGTTTACGAATTGGGCTACTTTTAAAATGCCTATTGGCTACTTTTTGGCTATTTTTTTTTAATAGTCTTTGGCTGGTTTTGAAATGAAAACCTGGCAACCCTGCTGGCAGCTCAGTGATCCAGGAGCATCTGAACTGTTACAATTTGCTACATTTGTGTTTTCAGTGTTACCCCGCGCAAATGCCCCTAACGTTTTACTTACCCCTCGGTGCAGATTCAGGCGTCAGAGTTCACGGGCGCCATCTTCTTCTTCTCTTCGGAAATCTTCGGAATGAGACCATCATGGTGGCGCATTCATAGTTGGAGCAATTTTCTGTTTACTGCGCATGTGCCAAAGCGCCGGTCTCATTCCGAAGATTTCCGAAGTGGCTGAAGATGGTGCTGTGAACTCCGATGCCTGAGTCTGCACCAAGGCTTTTGCCTGGGGTAACACTTAGGCTGGGGGGAGGAGGGAGCGGGGTCTATGTAGGGTAGGGGGATAGGGTTTTTTTTAACTTTAGGGTTGAATTCTCCTTTAAGGTTCGAATTGTAAATTTGAATTTTCGAGTTGTATTTTTGGTTAAAACTCACATTCGAGTTGGAAATAATCCAAACTCGAATTAGAATTTTGAGATTTATCATACCTTGACCCTTGGAACAACTCAAATTTGGCTATTCGCCACCGAAAACCTGCACAGTTCATGTAGAAGTCAATGGCAGAGGTTCAGTGACCCATTTGAAGATGTTAATAGCCTTCCTGACGTTTGAGAGAAAAAAACTCAATTCAAGTTTAGGCGAATTCAATTCGATTCGAGTTTTCGAAGCGGTAATATTCGTTCAAGTTTTAGATATTCGAGTTTTTTCTTAAATAAAAACATAATTCACATAAATTATGCATCAGTTCATGCCGATATACTCTACCTTCAGGAAACTCACTTCCCCAAAAAATCTTACCCTAAATTTTTACATAAAAAATTTCCCATGGTCTACACTGCCAATAATGATACTAAAACTAAAGGGGTAGCAATCTGCCCTTGCAACTTATCAATAAATTTGAGGATCCTGAGGGTAGAATCATAGGTGGTGACTCAAATGTTGTTTTAGACAAGTTCTGGGATAGACAGGTTATTGCTCCACTACCTTCAACAACCCAGTCTCCTTCCTCAGTAGAGGGTAGTAAAGACAGCAAAATATGTGCGAGTATGGGACTGGTCAAAATTTGGAGAGAACTACACCCTGGCACCAAACAGTTTACCCATTATTCTGCCCCTCACAAATTACATACTAGAATTGACCACCTCTGGATGTCCCAATCTCTGACCTTGTTACCACAATCATCGACTATATTGAATGTCCCCTGGTCTGATCACTCTCCCCTGGCTTACAGGATAACTCTCTATCAAGCCCAAAAAATTATTCAAGATGGAGACTGAACAATCTCCTATTGAGTTCTCCTTATTTGCAAATAATATAGAATCGACAACATCACACACAAACATCTGGGAGGCCCATAAGACAGTAATGCAGGGTCATTTGATCCAAATAGGTGCCCGCCATAAGAAAGTATTTAATGAAACAAACTGTCCAAACAACTAGATACCCTAATCTCGGCCCAAGCAGCAGACCCTAAAACAGATCTCTTTAGCCTCGTTCACAAGGCCAAGACTGAACTGGACCTCCTGCTTTCATCTAAAGCACAAGGGGCCGTTAAATCACATATTTCTGGCAGCTAGGCAATTTATTGCCAAAGCGTGGAAAACATCCACCTCAACTTTACGATGTTCAAAAATAAGCTAGATTGGATCTTTATCAATGAAAGATTAACTGGCATAGCCACTGATAGCACCAACAGAATATTGAAGATCTGGCAGCCTTGGCTTCGATACAGATTCAATGGCACCCTCCCTTCCAATCTAATGGTTAAATGAAGACCCTGATTATCACAATCACGCCTAGGTGAGACTCCCCAATACATTTGTATCAGGACCCACTACTGGATGTACCATGCCGTGTGACTATTCCCTGTTCCCCTCCCCACTTTATTTCACTTTTTTTTTCTGTTCAATGTTTTCCTTTGGTTAACCTAGAATCGTTATTGCTTTTTGTGGCTTCTATGAGGCTATCCCTATCCATCAATAAGAGCCCTTTATCTGGATTGTTCTATGTAGTCCAGCGCCACTGTGTATAATCTTCATTTTCTACTATCACCCATGAACACCACACAGGATTAGGGGATAATTCAGATAACTAAGCGAACGACACTCTGTTTCAATGGCTCTCAGGTTTTAGGGGTATTATTTACCACTATTGGGATACTCCTAGCTGTCCTAACCATCCTACTGATGCCTTACTGACTAACTTTTGTATTTGAACTGTTTTTTCACATTGTCAATCGCAACAAGACTCGTTGCAATGTTGTACCGTACAGTTGATTATATCCCTGTAAAATCTCATAAATAAAAATATTATAAAAAAAATGTAAATGATACCCAAAATCAAAAAAAAAAAAGGATTTGTAGTGAACAATCGGAAACCAACTGAACTGGAAAAAGTAGTTGAAGGTGAACTACCCCTTTAAGAGGAATTTTAACCGAGAATTAGGCTATGACATGGGGCTAGACATTTTGTCAATTTCCCAGCTGCCCCCAGTCATGTGACTTGTGCCTGCACTTTAGGAGAGAAATGCTTTCTGGCAGGCTGCTGTTTTTCCTTCTCAATGTAACTGAATGTGTCTCAGTGGGACATGGGTTTTTACTATTGAGTGTTGTTCTTAGATCTACCAGGCAGCTGTTATCTTGTGTTAGGGAGCTGCTATCTGGTTACCTTCCCATTGTCCTTTTGTTTGGCTGCTGGGGGGAAAAAGGGAGGGGGTGCTATCACTCTAACTTGCAGTACAGCAGTAAAGAGTGATTGAAGTTTATCAGAGCAGAAGGCACATGACTTGGGGCAGCTGGGAAAGTGACAATATGTCTAGCCCCATGTCAGATTTCAAAATTGAATATAAAAAAATCTGTTTGCTCTGTTGAGAAATGGATTTTAGTGCAGAATTCTGCGGGAGCAGCACTATTAACTGATTCATTTTGAAAAAACTGTTTTTTTCCCATGACAGTATCCCTTTAATTTCCCCATTTAACACAATCAGAGCCCTGGGTTGCAGGAGGGCTAGACCTCTCCTGTGAACATTGGTTTCTTCCTGGCTTCATACTGCTTGTACCTCATGACGTGTTTTAGTGAGTGGGATATTCTCCCCAGTGAATTCAGCATTCTAGATCACAGATTAGAGGCTACAAAAACAGATT
This sequence comes from Xenopus laevis, assembly GCF_017654675.1. Taxonomy (NCBI): domain Eukaryota; kingdom Metazoa; phylum Chordata; class Amphibia; order Anura; family Pipidae; genus Xenopus; species Xenopus laevis. The sequence goes on from NC_054378.1 coordinate 100,863,008, forward strand.
ACATTGGCCTGTTCTGTTTTCAGCCATACAGTTCAAGGTAAAAAAAAAAAAATGGTTTAATAGGCTGTGCAAGATAAAAAATGCAATCTATAAAGGCTAGAGTGAACTGATGTCTTACATAATAGCAGAGCTGTGGATTCAGAGTCTCGGAGTCAAAGTTGGAAGCAATTTTGGGTATCTGGAGTCAGTCACCAAAAATGTACTGACTCCAACTATAATAACTTTAAATATTAGCACTTAAAATAATCAAATCAGATTTAAGAGCTTCTATGAAGGAGGACATGGCAAAAATACTTTAGATAACTTTGGATTGTATTTAACAGCTATTCTACAGCTATATGTCAGGTTCAATTAATATATAATAGGTCTTCCAATTGTTTTTGGTTTATGTAGTTTAACGTTGATTTTGTTTTAGAATTACCGAAGGATGTGGTTTATATTTTTGAGCTTTGGCAGTGATAAATGCCTTGTATGTTGTGAACTTCTTTCAGTCCATATGGAAAATACATTAGGAACAGAAACACTGAGAAAATGAAAGCTTTTTAAAGTAATTAACATGATATACTGTAGCATGCACTTGTCAAAGCTGTGTGTTTGCTTCAGAAAAGACTACTATAGTTTATAAAATAAGCTGCTATGTAGCCATGGAAATAAGGAGAAAAGGCACAGGTTACATAGCTGATAACCGATAAGCCCTGTCCAATACAATGGTGTTTTATCTGTTATGTGCTATGTAACTTGTGCCGTTTGTCCCTTTTTCCAGCTTGAATGGCTGCTCCACAGCAACTTGTTTATATAAACTATAGTAGTCTTTCTGACACCATCACACAGCTCTTACCAGGGCAGAGCAATAGTACATTACATTTTCAGTTTTTGGTTTTACAAAGTAGTCTAGTCGAAGGATTTATGTACTGACTCTACAGCCCTGCATAACAGCCAGAACCCAACTCCCTGCATTAAATCTCTCTATAGTTGGCCATACATGGGCAGATTAAAGCTGCCGATATCTGTGCTTAAGGCCATATCAGCATCTTATCTTCCCGTGTGGGGGCTTCCAACGGGTCTCCCTGATCAATATCAGGCCACAAATCGGCCTGATATCGATCGAGCAGGTTGATGTTTCCTGTGATCGAGGACCGCATTGGATAGTTGATGTGGTCCTACGACCCGTCAGCGCCAGTTTCCTTCATTGTAATCCGTTCGCTTGGCCCTAGGGCTGAACGATCGGATTAAACTAACATCGCCCTGCCTTTGGTGGGCATATCGGGGTTGCCAAACGAGCGAATCTTATTGTATATGGCCACCTAAACTCCTAGTTAGTCAGCAGCATGGGTCATAATTGTTTATTTAGTTTGCGTTTGATCCTTATAAACAACATAACTCTGCACCTGCATTGATTAAAAAAGGCAATCTTTATTAATTAAAACTGAAATCAACACTCATTACACAGTATTACATCATTACATGGATCTGAGCGACCCAATGTGCTCTCACCATGACACCCGCGTGTTAAACCTGTATCTGCTATATCTTAGACACACAACACATTTGCACATCAGTAAAACCTGACAATGAAAAGAAAGTCAAAGCTGCATCTCCCTCTGCTTGGGAAATTCCAGTAATCTCATCAAATAGCCATAATTTCCATTTTGTGCATGAACACTGCGAGTCAATGTGAAAAAAAAGGCTTAAAGGGGTGATTCGCCTTTAATTTATAGAAGGGCTAATTCTAAGCACCTTGTCAACTGGCCTTTGTTTTTTTTGTTTTTTTTTTTATAGTTTTTGATTTATTTGTTTTCTTCTGATTCTTTCCAGCTTTTAAATTGACACTGGAGAGAACCCAGAGTTACCACCACCCTGGAGCACCAATACTTGTGCCAAATAAATCATATTGAAACACTGTTTTAACCGGTACTCTGCTATTTCACTCTTTGCTAAAAATACCCTTTTGCATGAGTGATTTTCATTGTACTATTACCCACACCCATATGTAAAACCATATCTAAAGAATTTCTAACACAACCTCGCCCCATTACTCATCACCAGCCTTACCTACTCACCTGACTTTTTTTCCAAAGTCACACAATATTTGTTACTCAGATGTACGGGTGCCCTCAATGCCCTCTCTGCACTAGTAATGTTATTAATCCTCATGTATTTAGTCGGGGAGTTAAAACCTTGAGTGATATTGTAGAGAATGGGGACATGAAGCAATTCCAGAGCCTTCAAGGCACTTACCACACACCATGTTTTTCCGGTACCTGCAGCTCAGTCATGCCTTTAGAACCCGATTTCCTACCAGACCCATTGAAATAGTAGAGACTACTATAGAAGTATATTTGAGACAGGCCAGTCCAGATCCTTTAGAGAAAATGAGGAATAAATGGTCTAGAGACATTCCAGGCCTGGAGGAGGAGATGTGGACAGATGCACTGAGACAGGTCCCAGATATTACCATATCTGTCAGAGACAGATATTCAAACTAAGTTTCTGAACAGAGCGTACCTTACACCATATAGGCTTGCAAAAATATATCCTACGGTTTCAGATCAATGTATCAAATGCAACCAGGAGGTATGCACAGTTATACATGTATTCTGGGAGTGCCTGAGAATTCAAGGGTTCTGGGAGGGGATTCTGCAACACATCTCTCAAGTCTTGGACGTCCCATGTTTCAGAATCCAGTTGGTTTGTCTTTTGAGAGTGAGGGACAATTTGGGTTTGAAGTCTAGTGTCAAACTTTGCTATCTACAACTTTTATACTATGCGAAAAAATTCATCCTGTTACACTGGAAGTCAATTGACCCCACCCGACAGTTGCCTTCTGGAGGGGACAGGTTAACAATATCTTGCCTTACCAAAAATTGATTTATATAACAAGGGGCTGCCCATTAAAGTTCGAGGGCATTTGGGGCGCTTGGTTGGAATATGAAGACACCCACTAACAATGTATTTTGTACGAGAGGCTCCACTTACAATACGTACAGTATGTCTTTTTATTATTTTCTTTCTATGTCTGTGTTTGTATGATTTTTTATGAGAAAAATGCAAAAATAAAAACTTTTTTTAAAAAAAACCTCATGTATTCAGTGTTTTAAACCACATCAGAAAACATGTCATCTTACTATAGGGGAACTATTGTGAAAATGAAATATAAGCTTCAACATACTGAAATAAAGAACTTTCTAAATACAAACAATTAAAAATGATGTACCGTTTCTGAAATAATCAAGTTTATCTTCACTATCCCTCTCTCAGCATCTGTTTCTCTTTATTCTGTCTTCATGCAACAGTTGGGTGTCAGATGAATGATCCAATATATCTTATGGGGGGGCTCCTTTTGCCTAGAAGATGTATTAGACCTCACTCTTTTAAAATCACCAGACATCTTGTCTCTCTACATCAGGGGTGTCCAAACTTTTGGCTTGCCGGGTCACATTGGAAAAAGAAAAATTGTCTGGGGCCACACATAAAATACACTTTTAATTGTAAAAGTAAAGGAAATACACAGAAAAGAACTACAATGCCAGTTGGATAACCAGATAGAGCTATACACTGGAATATGGGACACCTGGATAATAAATAGACGTATTATTATATTATTATTACTAACTGGGCAATGGGCAGAGACCCCCTCCTCCTATTTCCTCGGGAACCAAGAGTTTCAAGCTGGGCCGCATTCATATGCACCCTGGGCCGCATGTGGCCCTCGGGCCGCAGTTTGGACACCCCTGCTCTACATGAAGGATTTGTGCCAAAGGCAGTTATTTTGTTAGATTTCTTTTTTACTGGAATCAGTTATTTGGGTGAGCTCTAATACATCTGCTAGGAGAGGATGCCCCCCCTATAAGATATATTGGATCATTCATCAGACACCCAACTGCTGCATGAAGACAGAATGAAGAGAAACAGATGCTGAGAGAGGAATAGTGAACATCAACTTGATTATTTCAGAAACAATGCAGAATTTGTATTGATTGTATTTAGAGAGTGCCTATTAGTGTCCTGCAACCAAAAGTGTTCTACAAGGGAACTACTGACACAGTAAATGATGTGCAAAGTGGAAGCAATGGCTGCATTTCAGTATAAGCCCCTTCCCAGCCCCCAAATAAACAACGCCAAATAGCAACTTATGTCTAGATTCCAATGCATTGCTCAGGCGCTTGTTTAACACCTCTATAAAAAGACCGTAATCCAACCTGACGTTCCTGTCACGTGATTTGGGAGTGCTGTTAGAACATTTCCATTGTGTACATGAGGATTATAAATGTACAATATATCACCCTTAACTACCCAAATATTTGCTTCTGAGGTTTCCAGACTATCCCACACCAATGTTACACAACTAGAATGTGCTGTGATGTTATGTGCATGATATTGTGTATGTTGACTATGAAGATTTTCATTCATCCAGGTCATGGTATATCTAGTATAGGTAAATCTAAAAACAACTGGACTTGCTGAGTAATCATTGAAGACGTTTCACTACTCATCCGAGCAGCTTCTTCAGTTCAACTGACTGGTGTGGGAAGTTCTCTGCTTTTCTCTTCCACTAATCCAATCACAATGGCACATTGTAACTCTTCAAAGAGGTGACATCTGAAGAAATTCACAGAGGTGTTGATTTTATGTAGTTACTGTGATAGGATTATCCAGTCTTCATTGACAACTCAGCAAGTCCGGTTGTTTTTAGATTTACCTATACTAGATATTGTGTATGTTATTGAATGTCTCACTCAGGGAGAGAATTCCACAACCTTAATATGGATCCTCTTTTATACGTATCACACTGGAAGCTCTCACAGCTATTTGAAGGGTCAGACAACATATTGTATTGCCCCTTAAATAGTTACCATCATGTCTTGTAGGGCAGAGTTTAAAATTGTGCACCATGGGCACCCGCCTCTACTTAAAGGAATCATTGCCGAGCTCAAAGTAGTTATAGGTGCAAAAGCACCGATATTTCTCGCAAGAGCTGTATCCACAGGAAGTGATTAGAGTCCACAGAAAACTTCCCTGTTCCGTTCTGTGTTCCGTTAAAGGGTTGTTCACCTTTGAGTTAACTGTTATTATGACGTAGATGGCGATATTCTGAGTCAATTTGCATTTGGTTTTCATTTTTTATTATTTGTGGTTATTTAGCTTTTTATACAGCAACTCTATAGTTTTCAAATTCAGCAATCTGGTTGCTAGGGTTCAAATTACACTTGCAACCATGCATTGATTTGAATAATTGGCATATAAATAGGATATGGCCTAAATAGAAAGATGAGTAATAAAAGTAATAATACATTTGTAGCCTTACAGAGCATTTGCTTTTAGACCCCCATTTGAAAGCTGGAAAGAGTCATAAGAAAAATGCAAATAATTCAAAAGCTATAAAACTAAAAAAAAAATAACGAAGACCAATTGAAAACTTCCTTAGAATTGGCCATTCCATCACATACAAATAGAAAATTTAAAGGTGAACCACCCCTTTAAGGCCAAATACCTGTTTGTGTTATGCACCAACCACCAGGGCAGCATCTACAGCAAAGCAACAATTTGGGGACCTGGAAATATTGTTGGCTATATCTAGGCAGGCAGGTTACTCCATCTGGGAGGCAATCGAAGGCTGGTTTCATTTTCAGAGATACAATGGTCAGCCTCATACTCATAACATCTCGTACAGAAATATGCAAGGATTTATACATCTGACTTCTAGAATAATACCATAGAAGAACCTGGATATTTGTTTCCAGTTTATGTTTTCTCCAAATAGTCAGCCAATACACTAACTACCCTATTGGCTTTTGACACAGTTGTCACAACTCTAAATTGTCAGAAATATTGTCCCTGAAATGCCTGGAAAATCTTATGTCACATGGAAGCTTTATGATTGGAATTCACCTTTGATCGAAGTCTAAAGGACTTAGTACTGAAGACCAAAGGATTTCAGAAGAGGAACGGTTGGATTACATTAAGCACTTAGAAGCCAGTCTCCAAATAAATGTGTAATCTATTATGGAACAGTATTTCTTGATGTTAAGGTGAAGGTTACCTTATAGAATAGTTATAAGGGTAGGGTTGCTCTTATTCCACTAAGGAAAGAATTTGGCCTTAGCTCTGTGAAGGGTTATGCCTAAACCACGAGATCAAACAAATACAGTGATTATTAGTCTTTATTATGACCCTCGTTATCATCTCTGATACAATATATTCCCCTTTAGACCTTAAAGATAAAGGGGTACTTCACCTTTAAATGAGCTCGTAATATGATGTAGACATTGATATTCTGAGACAATTTGCAAATGGTTTTTATTTTGTATGGTTTTTCAGTTACATAGCTTTTTTTTGTTCAGCTCTCTATTTGTTATTTTAGCAGCTATCTTGTTGCTATGCTATTTATCCTTAGCACGGAGGCAGTGGTTTGAACACGGGATGGAAATATGAGTAGGAGAGGGCCTGCATAAATGATAGATTCACAGAGCAATAGTTTTTGGTTGCTGGAGTCAGTGACACCCAATTGAAAGTTAGAAATAGGTAGAAGAGAAAGGCAAATTATTCAAAAACTGTAAAAAAAAATAAATAAATAAATTAAGACCAGTTGAAAAGTTGCTACGAATAGGGCATTCTGTAACATACTAAAACGTTGAACCACTCCTTTCTCCCAGAATGCTTCCATTGCTTTTCCATAAGCCTGTGAAATTGATATATATAAGGTTCAATAGAGTCTTTTATTTGTTATCCAAGTGAGTGAACAAGTACCGTCCCAAGCATAAAGAAACACTTCTTTTTTAAAATAACGTTTTAATAATATTTAAATAACATTTTTTCACATTTGACCTTTGTTCTCAAAAAAAAATGTCCAATTGTGCGTGTATATCCCAATATTGCAGCTGCCATGATAATGAAGAATTTAGCACTTACAGTATTTTCACCAAAAACTGTTGACTGCACTCACAGATGAAGTGGGAAAACAACACAAGTCTTAAATTAATATTAAATGAGCAGGATCATATTTTTAACTCATTACAACACACTTGCCCAACAGAAATATGCAATCAAGCTACTGTTAAAAGGCTGTCACATGAGACTTTTCTCTTATGGGACACCAAATGTCAGTCACTAATATTGTTACAGCACATCTACAAATTACAATCACAAACCACATGTTAATAACCTGTGCACATCCTGCAGGGAACAGCCTGCTACAGCACACTCTACAGGAAGGAGATCTACATTTATTGAAGGTAAATAAGAGAGATACAGACTTTTGATCTATTATCCAGATACTCATGATCCAGAAAGCTCAAAATACAAGAGTGCTATCTCCCATAGATTCCTAGTTAAACCGTTTCTCATTTTTTACCTTGTACAGGTATGGGATCCGTTATCCAGAAACCAGTTATCCAGAATGTTTCAAATTAAGGGAAGGCTGTCATTTTTGCCAAATAATCAGATTTTTTGTAAAAAATTGTTTGTTTTTCTCTGTAATAATAAAATAGTACCTTGTACTTGGTCCAAACTAAGATATAATTAATCCTTATTGTAAGAAATAACAGTTTGTTGGGTTTATTTAGGGGCCGATTCACTAACTTCGAGTGAAGGATTCGAAGTAAAAAAACTTTGACTTTTGAAGTGTTTTTTTGGGCTACTTCGACTACGAATCGAAGGATTTGAACTAAAAATCGTTTGACTATTCGATAGACAAAGTACTGTCTCTTTAAGAAAAAACTTCGACCCCCTAGTTTGCCATCTAAAAGCTACCGAAGTCAATGTTAGCCTATGGGGAAGGTCCCCATAGGCTTTCCTAAATTTTTTTGGTCGAAGGATAATCCTTCGATCGTTGGATTAAAATCCTTCGAATCGTTCGATTTGAAGGATTAAATTGTTCGATCGAAGGATTATTCCTTCGATCGAACTATTTGCGCTAAAATCCTTCGACTTCGATATTCCACCCTTGGTGAATCGGCCCCTATATATTTACATGATTTTCTAGCAAGTCTTAGGGTATGATGATCAAATGACAGAAAGATCCCTTATCCGGAAAACCCCAAGCAGTACAGTACTTGATTGTAAATAATCTAGGGTAATCCAACTCCACTGTTTGTTGGACCTCTTTTCTGGCCACAGATATGTCCAACTTTATTTTACGATAGGTCACTTAAAATCAAAACAAAAATCCCCACATATTCATAAACTAGAATATATGTAGTTTATAGCTGCCATTGAAACTGTTTAATATAATATATATACCTATATATCTATATGTATCTAACTATTTCAAGGGCAATGATAAGCCTTTTTACATTTCTGCTGCCTTATCCCAGGCTCAACACACAGCCAATCGCACTGCCTATGTGTGTTAAGAGCACTGAACCCCAAAGCAGCACACTGTGCAAACAAGTTGTGCATTTTCAGGACAAGGGTCAAATCAGAAGAACATTGGAGGTATATGGGACATATTAGGAGACTTTATTTGATATGGCATAAGGCTTCTGGCTATGGGAGTACTTTTTCAATATATGTGTATACGATGCCCTTGGGTGTCTATATAGGAAGGAAGAAAAAAACCCAACAAAAAACCCAGCAAAGCGGAGGGGTGTGTGTGTGTGGGGGGGGGGGGGTACCCCCCCTCACTTACAATCACCAGCACCAGACCTGGACCTTTTAATAGCCATGTGAGCAGTACAAAAAGCTTAAGTCACTTAAGTTATGTCATTATGTTTAAAAAAAAAAATATGTTTCTAACAATCTTTAGTTGCCCCTAAAAATTATGTTTCAGCTGAAAAATGTATTTGGGCTAGTGTAGAAAGGATGAAGGTACTTTGTGGAGGGCACAAGATATATCTGAAGGAATAACTGCTTCCGGTTTTGCAACTCAATTGAAATGTGGCAAAAAATGTCTACATTTCAAGGAGCAAAAAAACAAAAAAAGATTGCTCTAACATTTTAGACATTTGCTAAATTATATGTGTATGTTTAGAGGGTTATTTAAAGGGGACATAGAGTATAGAACAACTTTGTATTACCAAATCACACCTTAGAATATAATTGCTTTTAAAAAGTACCCGTTCTGTGTTTTAATTACACAATCATCAAAAATCTTGCCAATAGCAGCTCCCAATTAGGGGATGGGGATGCCCATTCACTTTTAAGAGGTCCAGGAGGCTTTGATTACAGTACCATAAAAGCACGGGCAGCCAATGATGTTGAATGTCTAATATTCAATCGAATGGCTCCGACCCGAAAATTCAAATCGTTTTTCAATTCATTGACTTGTCTGTACCTCGACCATGGAAACAGTCCTAGTTAGAATATTCGCCACCTAAAACCTGCCGGGTTCATTTGAACTCTGCAGGTTTTAGGTGGCGTATATTCGAATTAGGACTATTTTCGTGGTCGGTGTGATAAATCTCACATTCAAATTTACATTCAAATTTACATTCAAATAGGGGGATTAAAATTCGTATGTGTGAATTTTGACACTCGAAAATTCGAATTTACTATTCTACCCTTGATAAATCCATAGTATGATGTAGAGGATGATATTCTGATATTCTGTAATTGCTTTTTATTTTGGTTTTTGAGCTATTTAACTTGAAAAATGGTTTAAATGGTTTATCAGTGTGCTTCCTCAGACTAAATTTTTTTTCTACAGCATACAACTCAACCACACTGTCTGTCTGCAGTGCATTGTAAACTGTCAACATGGAAACAGATGAAGGGGAGGGGTGGGGAATTAAGGGAGCACACCAAAACAATAACATTCCCTATTTAACAAGGAATAAATTACATGTCACATTATGCAGCATTGCAGACTCAAGGTGGCCGTTTGCATCTGATATGTTTATCCGGTGACATATTCAGTGCCCTCATTGCTGTAACAGGCTGAGAAGTCCAAAATGCAGCGTGTAACCAGGAATTGTATTGGCACGGCAAGAACTCCCTTAAGGCTTCAATCAGGTCTTGCATAAGTCCACCACTCAGAAAACTGTCCGGGTGTTATAACTCTGAGCGAGAGCGGGTTATCCTTGGACCCTTCCTGATCTCCTTCCTTTTGTCTTCCTTTCTTCTTCTTTTTTCCTCCTCTCTTAATGCTTTTTGGAAAGCATCTGTATTAGGCAAGAACTGGAACAAACAACACATTTATAAAATCTTACAGTTCCACACATTACTATGGGGTTCTAAAATATGGCACAAATAGTGGGATGATATAAATAAAAAAAATGCAGCAGCTTTGTGCTACAGAATAGCTTACACAAGCAACTTCTGTATTCTCTGGGGCAAATTCACTAAAGGGAAAATTTTCGCCAGCCCACTTCACCAGACGCAAATTCGTTACCACTACACTTATTCACTAAAATGTTGCGTCTCAGCAGCCGAATGCTGGCAAATTTCTTCTAGCTTCACATCGGCTGGGCGAGCATTTCATAGCGAATTTTCGCTAGCGTTCATTTCTGCCTAGTGGAACATTGCTAGCACACTTGTGCTTAGGTTCATTTGAATAGGGTGGGTACCTAAAAGTCGTATGGACATGTTCAATATTAAATCGGTAATCTTCAGGAAGTGCCATATCGGAGCATGCGCAGTTGGAGCAGTTTTCTGCCTCGCGAAAACTGCGCATGCGCCGAATGTCACAAAAATTGCAGAAGAGATGGAAGAAGATTACCGAAGAGGCTGAAGATGGCTGCTGTGAACTCCGCTGGACAGAATCTGCACCAAGGGGTAAGTAAAAAGTTAGGGGCATTTAGCAAAGGTACCACCTAGGCTGGGAGGGGGAGCAGGGTCTATGTAGGGTAGGGGGGTAAGGGATTTTAGTAGCAAGGGTTTGCTTCTCCTTTAATAGTTCAGACTTTTGAAGGCAATCCCGCTTTATGCAAAGAAAAGTCGCCAACGTTTTTTACAACTCTAAAGCATTTCCAGCATACAGGATATGATGTCACTGACATAAGATTGAGGAAGATGTTGCTTTGTTTTATCAGTTCGCCTGGTCTGAGATGGCATAGTAAAAGCTGGAGGAAGAGGTAACGTTCAGTAAAATTCGCATCTTAGTGAATTTGTGGAGTAATGACCGTTCGCCAGACCAAAACGTCGCCCGGTGATAGGGAGCAAACGAACACTAGTGACAGTCTTGTTTGCTAGCGAAATTGTCCTCTACGCTGGTTAGTGTTACCTACATATTTCCATGAGCATTCCAGATTAAAATATGCTTTATCCATTATATGATGACGATACTGGCAAGTTACAGACTTTGTAAACATTTAGCTGTATCCACAGTCTTAAGCAGTTGTTACTAAAGTGAGGTGTGCACAACTTGAACTGGATGCCTGACTGCCTGCCACTGGTGTCATTACGTTTCTGGAGGAAACATACTTTTCATTGCAAGCAGGAGGGACAGTCTGCACTGACTGACTATTCTTACAGCTAAATTAACACCAGTATATATTTTTTTTGGCCTGGGCCACAGCAAATTTGTGAGAGGAAGGGTGCTTAGAGTTCTCCTGAATAATGTGGCTTATACATCTAGTGGTATGATTAGATGTTACTGGGTCCCACAGCAAATCCAATTAAGGGCCCCGTGCAATGATATTAACAGGGCCCCCCTAATTTCAGCCCCCTCAGCAGTCTAGTGGTTAAAAATGGTAGTCAGTGAGCTGCAGACTTGAAGTGAGGGCAGAAGGTTGGATGCCTGCATGTTCTTCCCCCTACACAGGTTTCTGTACACTGGTTGTTTTTGGGGGTTTTATGGGAGGCCCGGCCGTGCTGCACTTACTTGAGTTGCCCCCCCCCCATCCCTCTGTCAGTGAGCTGCAGACTTCAGAGGAAAGGGCGGGAGCTCACGTACCTGCTTCTTCTTTCCTCTAGGAGCTTTCTGCGCACTTATTTTTCATTTAAGTTTAGGGGGCAGATTTATCAAACTCTGGCCCTTTACAATTCGAATTCGACTATTCACCACCTTAAACCTACCGAGTTCATGTCAATGGGAGAGGTCCATGGACAAATTTGGACATGTTACTAGCTTTCCTGACAAACTGAATTCGACTAAACTCGAGTCGAGTTTTTTCTAAGAAAAGAAAACTCGATTCGAGTTTAGTCAAATTCAATTTGAGTTTTCGAGTCTGTAGAATTCGTCCGAGTTTTAGATATTCGATTTTTTTTATACATAACCCCCCATTTGAATTTCGGGTTTATTCAGATTTAGTAGAGTTTAAAAAAACTCACATGGATTCAAAATTCAACCTTTAATAAATGTGCCTCGAAATGTAGCATGGCCAGGACTCCCTTGAGACCCAAAAACCCACTGGGCTTCCTGATGGTGGCCTCCTGGGCCCCCCTGCAATCACAGGATCTGCTTCCTCTGTAGTTATGACCTTGGATACATCTGTATCATTTCAGCTTTCTATTAACAAAAATAACAAGCACTACAGTCCCATCTAGTGTCCATTATAGGAAATACATAAATCAAAAAAACTGCAAGGAAAAAATGGGAGGACAAGATAGAAAAGTGAGCAGGAATCAAAGTTGAGAGAGAAAGAACTACGAAGAAGTAAAAGGGAATGAAAAGAAACAGACAAAATATATCTGACATGACAAGAAAAAACACACCGTCAGTGCTGGCTAAATACTGGCCACTGACATAAGGTCAAAATTGTGGCTGTGGCAGATTTTACAGAAATGTCCATATTTTAATTTTATACTTTGTGTGTGACTGAGAATACAACATTGTGCTTAGGGGCCTGAATAAATGTTGAGAAATAAAGTAGGTATTGAGCCAAAAAAGTTGAAAACTAAAAAAGCTTAGGTTTGTGCTACTGCCACATGACAGCAAATATCTATGGTACCACTCAACAAATAAATATTAAATCAAAAATATGATAGAAATAATGAAGGAGAATACACTCACAGTTCACCTCAGTCCCAAGGTGCAAAGACCAAAAACACTGTATCCAAAAAGGATGTGAGGATCTCCAAAAATAAAGAAACAAATGTAAAAAGTAGAAACATTTATTAGGACGTAAGACCTAACGCGGTTCGTTTCGCGTTAAGTGCCCCAATAGGCACGAAACGTGTTAGGTCTTATGTCCTAATACATTTTTCTACTTTTTACATTTGTTTCTTTATTTTTGGAGATCCTCACATCCTCACATTCTTTTTGGATAGTGTTTTTAAAAAAGTTGAAAAACCTCTAAATGTCACCTACTAAATACACTAACTGTACTAGTCTTCTCTTCTACTAAATACACTAACACTATACTTTTCTTCTCTTTAACTATTAAATACACTAACACTGTACTTTTCTTCTCTTTAACTACTAAATACACTAACACTACTATTCTTCAACTACTAAATACACTAACACTGTACTATTTTTCTCTAACTATTAAATACACTAACACTGTACTTTTCTTCTCTTTAACTACTAAATACACTAAAACTACTATTCTTCTCTTTAGTACAGTGTTAGTGTATTTAATATTTATTCTTCTCTTTAACTATTAAATACACTAACACTGAACTATTCCTCTCTTTAACTACTAAATACACTAACACTGTACTATTCTTCTCTTCAACTACTAAATACACTAACACTGTACTATTTTTCTCTTAAATACTGATGGTGTGCCGTACATAAGCTTAAACTTAATCAAGGTAAGTAAATGAGAACCTAAAAGCTTTAGTTCACCATTTAAAAAAAAATAATGTATATACTGATATTCTTTATATAGACATTTTCTACCACAGCACATTACTGAGAAGGCGGAATACAAACTCAAGAAACAAACAATGAAACAAAATCATATATTATTGAGGAATATAGACAAGCACAGTACAGGAAATAAAAAAACAAACACACAGAAGAATATGAAACCAATTGCAAATTGTGCAATTCAACATTATACTTATATGTAATTTTAATATAATAATCTTTGTCTTTTTCTCTTTTCCCAACTACTTTGATGTATGTATTTAACTACAAGCCACTGACAAAAGAGAAAAACAAATTTGTCAAGAGTTTATGGAACTAACTTAATCTGAATATGCACTTAAATATGAAATCAACGCAAAATGCAGCATATGAAATATATGTGTGTATTATCTTACCTCCATGTTCTCTGCCTTGAAAGGGTTCTTATAATCTGGGGATTTCTCACTGATTCCTAGTTCCTGTGACATCTGTAGAGAGAAAAAAAAAAAATTATAAAATAGGTTTAAAAAAAAAAAAACAATGTTCAGGACCTGGGGTTTTCCAGATAAGGCATATTTCTGTAATTATGATCATAATACTTTAAGTCTACGAAGAATAATTTAAACATTAATTAAACCCAATAGGGGTTTAATTATAAAAGAATAATAGTTTTGTCTCCAGAAACTTGTAATGTTCTCAGTACTTGAACCATTGTCCCAGCTACCAAAACAAAGCAGCAGCACTAAACTCCTTCCCCAGTTCCCAGTTGCAGTGGCTTCTGTTCACCCATTTTTTAACTTAGGACAAGCCAGGGCTAGTGGCACTGGATAGTCTAGACAGTATTTTTGCTCCCCCCTAACTGCACCCACCTGCAGCTGCACCATAGGCAGCTTCCTACTTAGCCTACTCCTAGTTCTGATCTTCAATGCTCTAAATAATGCACATGTGATTTCAATAAGGAAAGGAAAATCACAGTGCAATGCATTGTGTGTTATATAGTTCCTGCATGCTGTCTGTAAACTGCGGAGTAGTTGTTACAATTTGTAACATCAGTGTTTTAGTCCCTCCTTCCCTGGATTTCAAATGATGCAGAAAGAGAAGAACTGTTAAACAGTTAATTACATTTATTCATACTTTTTGAAGAAACAGGCAACTGTGATAGATATATTAGGGGTGTCTGCGTTATGTGGGCCTCTTTATCAGATTTTGGTTCCCCTTTAAAAATTAAACTTAAATTTTGGGACGGTAAAAACAAAAAATAAAAGGTGGAAAGCAATTGAAAAAAGTCTTTGTTTATGGTGAACAATCTGAAAACAACTGCACTAAAAAAGTGTTTGGAAGGTTAACAAACCCTTTAATTCTTGGCCCACTTTTTAATCTCCGCTGTTTTACACACATGACCATCTATCCGAAACCACATCATAACAGTGCTCAGAATAGCACAATGTACTTTAAATAATAATAAAAGAATTTTGACTCCTTTAAGAGCACATACAATGTGACATATACATATATTAGTACCAAGCCAAGGAGCTGAGTGTGAGGTCCATCATCCAAGATTCCACTAAGGTTGCAAAATCCAATACCCCAACGAATGAGGTTGTTCCAGTTGGAGTTGCGGTCAAAATAATGATGAACAATTTTGGGAAAACGGAGAACTACATCTCCAAAGAATGCAGAATTCTCCACTGTGTGTGAATAAGCTGTAAGGGGAAAAAAGTTTCATTTCATTTATGGGTTAAGAATGAAACAAAAATATCAGTAAATTCATGGAAGGCCTAATGTGTGTTGGATTTTCATCAGGGTGTTTTCACATGTTTTTGGGGAGCAAAATTTTAGTTAGCAAATCTATAAACCTGTTCTGTAAATGAGCATAGGAATTGTTACAGTATTTGTTTTAAGCCCCATAATATTAGATAGGACTCACCAAGGTAATGAACAATGCCTATTTACCCAGTCCATAACTGAAATACACTACCACAGCCAAACGTTAGATGAGTTGTCAGCTTTTAGACATCTTTATCTTAAAACCACAAATAGATTTTTCATTTGGTGTGTTGGGAACTTTCTTCATTGGAGTGAATGTGCGTACTGAGATTAAATCCTTGCCCCCATTGAATGGAACATGTCAGTATGATTTTTATTTCTAAATATTCCCTGAGTGTGCCTATGCCAAGGCTGGAATTTGGTGCACAATCTACGTGACTGCATGCTCCCCTCCATGTATTCCAACATTTGACTTACAGCATTCAGGCCTTCTGAAAATAGAATGTATTTACTTGCCTTGTGCCATATACATAGCACTGCATTAATAACAATAATTAGAGTTTAACTCTCACATAAGGCATAAGACATGCAAATCACTCCTTTATGTCTCTTTGGCCAACTATACATCCAGAACTGCTCGTTTTATAGCAGAGATAAAGCCTAATATTCCAGAGCCATATAACAAAACTAGCAGACAGCCTGCATTAAGCTGGCCATAGACGCAAAGATCCGATCGTACGAATCGTGGATTCGTACGATTTTCGGACCATGTGTGGAGAGTCCCGACATTTTTCGTCCGTCGGAGATCGGTCGTTTGGTCGATCGGACAGGTTAGAAAATTTCTGTCGCCTGCCGATACTATCTCTGCGTGTATTGCCGATCGTACGATTTTCAGTGGGAGACTGTCACTAGTGTTGTCAGACATAAGTATCGTACGATTGCTGTCAGGGGCAGAACATTGGGTGATCTGTTCTTATTTAATCGGAATGGTAAAGACTTTGATCTGAATGGTTAGTGGAGGGTCGGGAGATGGGAAAGTCCGATCGTACGTTGATTCGTACGATCGGATCTTTGCGTCTATGGCCAGCTTTAATCTTGTTAGATCTCATCAGTGCAAGATATTGGAACATGGTTTCTGAGTAGGTAGGACTTGTGGAGTAGCGAAGCAGAGAACCTATCCTGGTTAGGGTGAGTTGGGCTAAAAGGAGCCTTAAAGCCCTTCACGTGCAAAACATGTAATGTAAAGCCTTCTGAAAATAGAATGTCTCACTGCTTAGATATCGAAAATTTGAGATTAACGCTCACATAAAGCATTATGGTTGGAGATATGCAAATCACTCCTTTATGTCCCTTTGGCCGACTATGCACTTGACTTAAAGGAGACAATTTGTGTAAAAAATAAGAAAGTACCAGTGAATTATACTCATTTAGATATAGAAGAAATGTGCTTAAAAATTTAGTGCTTCAGGCTGATTTATTGAATATTTTTGCAAAAAACCCTAATAATCCCTCCCTTCTCTTCCCCTTCCTACTCCCTGAATTCTCAGGCTGTGCAGAGGAGCCGGCGGCACTCAGCTCACTGCACTGCAGGGTGGGAACCAATCAGCAGCTAGCAGGTTCTGATAGGGAACTGAAGCCTGTCTTTGCTTGTGTGACTTGAGGGCAGTGATTGGCTGTCCCCCTCCTACTGTGCTTCTGGCAGGACCTTTCGGACACACCCACCCTTCATTTGAAACAGGGCCCATCTATTGGGAGCTCAAATAAAGGGGCTATTTTTAAAGACAATACTGTATTAATTTTTAGCACCATATAAAAGTAACAACATATCACTAATAATCGCCTACAAAATTAGGGTTTTTCATTTATCCTATATGTCTCCTTTAAAAATACTAAATGACTGGATTAGCTTGATTAAGTCCTGCCTTGAGTATATGGCTCAGGCAAAGATTCACTTGTCTGGCCAAATAAGCAGATCTTATAGTGCATGTCCAGCGTTGAAAGGTGTGAGAGGACGTTGCATGTCATATACCAGCAGTCAAGCAGAGCCGAACAATTTTTAAAGGGAAAATTAACTTTCAGGTTAAAAAATGTCACTGTTTGATAAAGACTTTAAAAATAAGCATATGAGACAACGCTTATGATTATCTGCCATTATTAGGTTGCTTCCTAAAAGAAAGATTAATTTAATTAATATTTATTCTTATTTTTTCTGCACTAGTTAAGATCTCTCTAGTTTGGATCATGAAAAAGCATTTAAACATTACAATAAACACAACAGGATTGTGTTCCATCAAGCATGAAGCTTAGTTAACATCAAGTACAAAAGTACTGTTATTATTACAGAGAAAAGGGTATATTTATAATTATTTCCTTAAAACGTAATCTGTGACAGCTGGCCTTCCTGGATAAATGTTTCCATATAAGGGATCCCATACCTGTACTTACGAATATACTGTTTAAAGTGAACCTGTCACCCAGACATACAAATCTGTATAATAAAAGTCCTTTTCAAATTAACAAGAAATCCAAATTTAAATTTTTATTAAAGCATTCATAGCTGTTGTAAACACATTTAAAAATCTCAGCTGTCAATAAAATATTGCCTGCCCCTCCGCGGGGAAGGCAATTACTTTCACTTTCCATTCAGCACTTCCTAGATGTCACTGCTCTCCCCACATTCCCCCGTTCTCTTAAACATTTAATAGTGTAACCAGTGCATGGGGATGGACATCAGGTCCCCCATTCTGGTGCACAAACAAGATTCTGAGATGATACAAGGCTTGTCTTAATAACAGTGTCCACAAAATGGCTCCTGCCTGCTTGCTGTAATTATTATTTCCTAGACTGATGGAAACAAGATTCAAATAATTTATACAGTGTAATTAAAGTTAATTTTTCTTAAATAACATGATGAAATAGGATTTGGAATAATTTTTTTTTGGATTACTTTTTCCCCACAGCCAACTTACACTGAACAGAAGATATTTTAGATTTTTTTTTTTATTCTGCTGGTTATAACCGGAAAAACAATATATTCTTACCATCTTTTAACTTCTCATCTTCTGGAAAGGGACCATCTGGCTGAACTCCCGCTGCTATTAAAATCACTCTGGAGTCTTCTAGTACCTGTCAAAACAGAGAGGATAGGAATTCTAAAAACATTCTAAAATCTAGCCTCACAAAAAAACAACTATGAAGGGAACAAAACAGGGTTAGAACTAGCTAGAAATAAGGTTGCACCTGCCTTCTGCCATGGATGTAGTTTTAAGTAAGATGTAGTGACCTGGTTGGTTCTTGGTTGGTAAGTGCTTCAGCACCACCTACAGTACCTAATGGATACAGTACAATGTCTCACAGTACCCATGTGGCAGGATCACTCACTTTATGGCATTTGTACACATACTCCTAAGCAGCGTGGGATCCTGCAGTCAGAACACAAACCTGGTTAGCTAAAAATCGCAGCTAAGGTATTGGGAAATAGCCCCATAACAGTCACACAAGGCATATGTATATGGGTGTAAAGTCTAGCTAGCTGTGTCAGTGCTACACTATTTCAAAATACTACCTGGCTCTTATAAGTCCCATTCTGTGCAAGAGTTAGGGGGGCTCATGCTACCTTCACAAACTAAATTGTCTCCTTGTGCACTAGTCATTGAACAGTATGGTTAAATTACAACCCCTCATTCAAACAGTCCTTAAAGGGGAAAAAAAACTTTTTTTTTTTTTTAAAACGCATCAGTTAATAGTGCTGCTCCAGCAGAATTCTGTAAGGAAATACGTTTCTCAAAAGAACAGATTTCTTTATATTTAATTGTGAAATCTGACACGGGGCTAGACATATTGTCATTTTCCCAGCTGCCCCCAGTCATGTGACTTGTGCTCTGATAACCTTCAGTCACTCTTTACTGCTGTACTGCAAGTTGGAGTGATTTCACCCCCTCCCTTTCCCCGCCAGCAGCCTAAAAACAGAACAATGAGAAGGTAACCAGATATCAGTTCCCTAAATCAAGATAACAGCTGCCTGGTAGGTCTTAAAACAGCACTCAATAGTAAAATCCAGGTCTCACTGCAACACATTCAGTTACATTGTGTAGGAGAAACAACAGCCTGCCAGAAAGCAGTTCCATCCTAAAGTGCTGGCTCTTTCTGAAAGCACATGACCAGGCAAAATGACCACAGATGGCTGCCTACACACCAATATTACAAATAAAAAAAAATACACTTGCTGGTTCAGTAATGAAATGTTATATTATAGAGTGAATTATTTGCAGTGTAAACAGTGTAATTTAGAAATAAAAACGAGATCATAAAAATCATGACCGAATCCCTTTAACCTGTGAATTCCAACATCAAGACCCTCTTTGTATGTGCAGCCGCACTTATCTTTTAACCTGCATCCTGTGGAAGAACATTTACATCACCTCGAGGGGTAGGGGAGTAGCACGACTTAACATGGAAGGGAAGTTGTTAGAACAAGTGCCTGTAAGCAACTAGATATAAAGGTGGATAGTTATAGGAAGTGGCATAGTGGCCCTATGCCCTAGTATTAAATAGTTAGTTAGTTATCTAAATCAAATTGTTTTTTGAAGCACTTGCAAAACCCTTCTTATTAAAGCATAAAATGGTAAGACGGCTGAAAGGATATAAACAAGAGAAAAAGAAGATGCATTACCTTAAAAAGACCTTTGAGCATTATATCAATTATCTTATATTGCTGGTTGACATCATTCAGCTCAATGAGGTTATTGAGGGCATTAATCTGATCCTTCCTCTTTACTTCAAACAGTTTCTTATCTGTTGTTTGTCAAGGTCTTAATAAAAGGCAATAAACTGCATTCAAGTTTAAAGTGTAGAAGACTTAAGCTCCCCATAGACGCAAAGATTTTTCTTGCCGAACGACCAATTTTACCGAAGTCCGACCAATCCTTCAAAATTATTGTGAAGTTAGTGGGATTCGAACGATCGTACATTTTACGAATTTTCTGCCGACATCTGTCAGAAAATTGATCAGCGAGGTTAAAAAAATCTTTATTGGTCCCAGTGCAATCTATCTATGTTTGCAGGGCCAAGCAGGCAGCTCCCCTTTGTTTTCCTGGAAAATTGGTCTTTTTAGTTGATGGACAATTCGTACGATAGTATGATCGTTTCGAGATAATCGTGGTCTCTTTTAAAAATCTTTACATCTATGGCCAGCTTAAAGGGATCCTGTCATCGGAAAAAGGAGATTTTTAGTATAACTTACCGTTAAATCTCTTTCTCTCTAGTCAATTGGGGGACACAGGAACCACTGGGTTAAGCTCCTCCAACCAGGAGGCAGGACACTGACAAAAAATAAAATGTTGCTCCTCCCCTTCCCTATATCCCCTGTGCTTAACCCTCCTACCTCAGTTTAGTATATCAACCGAGAATAGGATAACTCAAAATAAGGCATAACTGCCACTCTAATAAAAAGAAAAAACTTATGTCTCAGGGAGGGAGGTCCTGTGTCCCCCAATTGACTAGAAGAGATTTAACGGTAAGTTATACTAAAAATCTCCTTTTCTCTAACGTCATTGGGGGACACAGGAACTTCTGGGACTTACCAAAGCAGTCCCTTAATAACCAGGGAGGGAAGAGAAAATCCGCCCTTAATCGGTCATGACTACCGTATGAAGAACCTTCATACCGAAACACGCTTCGGCGGAAGAAAAAACATCAAAACGATACAACTTTGTAAAAGTATGGACTGACGACCACGTCGCCGCCTTGCACAACTGCTCTGCAGAAGCCTCATTCCTCCATGCCCAGGAAGTACTTAAAGCCCTGGTTGAATGAGCCTTTACCTGTGCTGGGGGACTTCTGTGAGAACTCTCATATGCCTGATATATGGACTTCTTAATCCATCTGGCTATAGTAGCCTTAGATGCAGCTGTTCCCTTCCTTGGACCTGAGGGAATGACAAACAGAATCCGAACGCCTAAATGAGGCTGTCCTATCCACATAATATCTTAAGGCCCGGACTACATCCAGGGTATGTAGCCTCTTTTCCTTTTCGTTCCTAGGTTCTGGACAAAAAGAAGGTACTACAATAGGCTGATTCACATGAAAATCAGATACCACCTTGGGCAAAAAAGTCGGAACCGTACGTAAGGTCACCTTATCTCTATGGAAGACCATTAACTCCGGAGCAATAGAGAGCGCACTCAGCTCCGACACTCTCCTGGCCGAACAGATGGCCAATAAGAACACCACCTTTGACGTCAACCAATCCAAAGCTACCGACCTCATAGGCTCAAACGGAGCTACCTGAAAGGCTCTTAAAACCAAATTAAGATCCCATACCGGTACAGGTGGACGAAATAAGGGAGTAACGTGAGCTGCACCCTGAAGAAACGTCTTTACATCATCTCGTAGTACCATCCTAGTCAAGGACACTGAAAAAACTGAGGTAGGAGGGTTAAGCACAGGGGATATAGGGAAGGGGAGGAGCAACATTTTATTTTTTGTCAGTGTCCTGCCTCCTGGTTGGAGGAGCTTAACCCAGTGGTTCCTGTGTCCCCCAATGACGTTAGAGAAACATGTTTTTTTCAAAACGCATCAGTTAATAGTGCTGCTCCAGCAGAATTCTGCACTGAAATCAATTTCTCAAAAGAGCAAAAAGAATTTTTTTATATTCAATTTTAAAATCTGACATGGGGCTAGACATTTTGTCAATTTCCCAGCTGAGCGTAATGGAACGGTTACTCTTCTCTGATTGCCAATATCCTCTTACCAGTCCTGGTTAACTCTCAGGGACTGAGATTAATTGTCACATACTGAGGGTAGCAGGGCTACCCAGGTAGAATCTGATATGCTCCCGGGTAAAAAGATGCAGAAATTCATATATATATATATATATAAATATATCTGCTGTCCCTATCATATCCGTTACACCCATGGGTCACCTACAAGTTGGCAACATGGGTAAGTGGCAACTACTCTGGCAATGAGCAGTGTTACTGCCGTTCCAATCGGCATAGCCTGCTTTAGCCATATCCCCTGCTATGTGGTAAGAGGCTAGGCTAAAAATGCTGCAATGTTTTCTACCCATACTGTGACATGGTAATTTTCTGTAGGGTATGCAGTTATGCTCCTTATTTTAGGCAAGCTAGAGACATGTCATAAAGCCTCTAAGTCTGAAAATTTTGTCCTCTTTTCAGAAGGCCTGTCCACCTCGGCTAGCACTTTTGGTGATACGAATGGCTGCACCCGATGCGGGTGGGTGAACTCTCTGGGGATATGGACATCCTTGAATCAGTACACCCAAGAGCAACCACATTATATAGGATTTTGGTCCCGGGCTCTGAGGGGCAATCAGCACTGGCATTGTCTTTTTCTTTTTTTTGTTTAGTTTCGCACAGCTAGTAGTTCACAACGAACTAAAGATTTTGATTTAATCTGAAAGGATACATATCTCAAATGCAGTGTCCCGTTTCTGTTTGTTGGAGTCCAAGGCAGTCCCCAGGGGTAGCAGTAATGCCAGGAGAAAACTCAACACTTGAATAGGTTCCATGACAGGGCCTTGCAAGAGAAAAGCAAATAACATTTTTATTTGAAATTCCTCTAATAGGCATACAATAATGCTATATTATATATAGTTAATACATTTATTCTATGTATGCACAGAGCAGCTTTGTGAATGTAATAAAGGTGAGTTACAGACAAACAAAAACAGGTTTAATGCTCAGGGCTGTCATCAGTAATCATGGGACCCCAATTATTACCCGACTTGTAACATGGACCCTCTGGGTATTGTGCTCTACCAACAAGTAGAATAGGTTGTCAATGAAAGACTTTGCACTGCACATACACAGTTGCAGCCCACTAGGTGGAAAACCTATCAATCCTCTGCATACCCCACAATTTGCACTCTCTCAACAACGAGCCCCTGACTGGAGTATCCCCATCATAGCAGCCCTGCTTATGTGATTTTCACAAAACCAGGTCAAGGACACAGCCTCATATATCTACAAGAAATACATACAGTGCATGCAGCTAACAGCATAATTACAAATGAAAGAAAAAGTAACAGGCCTTTAGAAATGCTTTTTGTAGTCTTCTTCCAGCTTTATGCATCTATACAATTTTTAGATATACAGTAGTATAGATCTTGCGCAAAAATAAAACACTGGATGCGCAAAGTACAAAGGGATTCCGTCCCTAGAAGATTAAAACTATTGGTTTGATATGCGCTTCCGTTTATAGAATAAAATACACCAACTTTTGTGTCCCCCAAATGTCTCAAAATTTCCTTTATTCTCCAGGAATCCGGAGCCAAAAGATTTGTCCCGATATTGCGTTCACAACTGGCGATCGCTTCTTGTCTTTAAAATAAAAGGAAAGACAAAACGCAACAATGTGAAATATCGTAAGAGCCGGTATCAGGGCCCTGCTTAGTTAGTACTCACAGGATTTCCCAGACACGGCTACAGATAGAAACCGATCCGCAGTGTGGCAAGGCTCAATCCGTCCCTCCAAGCGGTGTCGCTGCTCTCTTCACGGTATGTTGCGCTCACTATCTTTGCGATCTCGCTCCTGGACGCACTAGTTGCCTCGTGTCCCACAGTCTCGGCGTCTTCTCATCCACTTCCTAGTTCAACCAGGGTCAGATCCTCACGGGATAAGTTAGCGGATAAGAGATGCCTTGTACTGGGGAATTGTACAAGCAACAAGAGGGAAACTCAAATATTTGAATGTCTTTTATTCATAAACATAGTAGTCACTTACACTTCAAAATGCTCTGCCTAACGTGTTTCGTGAATCAATCACTTCCTCAGAGGCTAAAGTTCACTTTACTTGGTCACTCCTTTATAGTCTGCCTAATTGGCATAATTGGTTACCTCCTTTCAATTACCAACAATTAACATTCAGAAAAGATGTAAAAAAGGGATAGATGCTTTAACTTAATGCATTTAAAATCGATACATTTTAAATAATTAAAAATACAAATTCTCGAAATTAGACATTTATATGTATTAAATATTAATATAAATATTAAAAACAATTTACTCAGATAAAACAATTTATATCAAGATCTATATTCAAACCCATTGGTTGTAACGTTTTTAGGGATATTATCCATCTGGTTTCTTCTTGTGATATTATTTGGACATTGTTGCCACCCCTCCAGGTTTTTGTTTTGTGTGCAATTCCCATAAACTTTAACTCACTAGGATCACTATTGTGATATAAGGAGAAGTGTTCTGAAACACTGTGTTTTTAGACCTTTTCTAATGTTCCTTATGTGTTCTGCTATTCTCAATTTTAATTTCCTAGTAGTTCTTCCAACATACTGTTTTTTGCAGGGACATTCTAATAAATATACAACATTAACTGAATCGCAGGTTATTAATTTATTAATTTTATATTGCTTATTTGTCTGATTCGATTTAAAATCACATACATTTCTCGCATTGTTTTTCAGCGTTTTGCAGGCAATACACTGCATACACTTAAAGAAACCTTTATTTTTACCCAACCAAGTGGGATTACCTGTCTCTTTCTTCAGGTAGCTAGGAGCCAATGACTGTCGCAATGTGTTTGGGCGAGTAAATACAATCGATGTTTGTTCCCCAATTTCTCCCCGCAAATCCTTATCCATTTGTAGGATGTGCCAATGTTTTTTAAAAATGTTGGCGAGTTTATATCCCCCTTTGCTAAATTTAGTAATAAAGGGTACACATTTTGAATCTTTTTCTTTGGTTTTCGTCCCCAATAACGCTGATCTACCAATTTCCTTGATTCCTCTATAAGTTTTAAGTCATATCCTTTTTCCAGAAAATCAACTTTCATAAGTTCGCAATTTTGCTGGTAATCGACTGGGTTTGAACAATTTCTCTTGATTCTGCCAAATTGTCCCCTAGGGATATTGTTCAACCATTTCCTATGGTGCCCACTATCATACGGTATATACCCATTACAATCCGTTTCTTTTTTAAACAAGCGTGTTTTCAATCCCTCTTTTGTAGTGTAAACATTAAGATCCAAGAAATTAATAGAAACTTTACTATATTCATAGGTGAATCTTAAATTAAAACTATTATTATTTATATCTTGTATAAAGGTTTTAAGAAGTTCCTCACTGCCTTTCCAGATAATGATACAGTCATCAATATAGCGCCTCCAGGTGATTAGATTGTTCTTAGTTTGTAAAATTGGTTCTATCACAATTTTCTTCCAGTACCCCATAAAAAGATTGGCATAGCTCGGGGCGAACTTACTTCCCATAGCTGTACCATTACTTTGGAGATAGTATTCCCCTTCGTACCAAAAATAATTATTTTGAAGTATAAACCGAATGCCTTCTATAATAAATTCTCTTTGAGGGGGTAAAATAAGACTGTCATTAAATAGAAAATGTGTAACGGCTTCTATGCCCTGATCATGATTGATACAGGTGTACAGTGATGAAACATCACAGGTTACAAGAAAATAATCTTCACACCATGTTTGCTTCTCTATGAAATTGATGGTGTCCTTTGTATCTTTGATGTAGGACGGTAGGGAACTCACATACTTCTGTAAAAAATTATCAATGTATTTAGATAAATTGCTTGTTAATGACCCAATCCCTGATATAATTGGTCTCCCAGGAGGGTTTTGTAAATCTTTGTGGATTTTTGGTAAAATATAAATAACGGGAATTTTTGGATATAAAATTTTTAGAAATTCTTTTTCTTTATTGTTAATAATGTCCTGAGAGAATGCAGTATCTATTAGTGCAAATAGTCTCTGTTTTGTGCTTGTGGTCGGATCCCCCTTAAGTTTTTTGTACGTTACTGTATCACTTAATTGTCGCTCTATTTCTGTCGTCTACTGAATCCTATCCATTACCACAATCCCTCCTCCTTTATCTGCAGGTTTAATCACAATATCCTTATTTTCACTTAATTCAGTAAGAATTCCTTCTCAATTTTACTTAAGTTATTACAAATGCGTTTATCATTTAAGTTTTCTAAGTCCTTAATTACTAGCTGTTTAAAAGTTTCCATATTGTTTGAAACACAGTGTACTGTAAATACTAGTCTTCTCTATATCCAGGTTTCTGTTAACAAAAAACTTCTTAATACTCAATCTTCTGATAAATTTGTGGATATCAATATAGGTTTGTATTTTATCTAGTCCCTCAGTCGGGGCGAATTTCAAGCCTTTTTGTAATACAATTAGTTGAGATTCACTTAAAGCTGTTGAACTTATGTTTAATATCTTCGTCCCCCTATTACTTTATTCTTTAGTTTAGACTTCTCCTTTGTTCCTTTTCCTCTATTTCCTCTCTTCGTTTTCTTTTTAA
Source organism: Xenopus laevis (assembly GCF_017654675.1). Lineage (NCBI taxonomy): Eukaryota > Metazoa > Chordata > Amphibia > Anura > Pipidae > Xenopus > Xenopus laevis. The sequence continues at coordinate 100,889,755 of NC_054378.1, forward strand.
CTGTGGACTTTTGAAATTTTCTACTAAATGTGGACTTCTTTCCCGTAATGGATGAAAAGGGATATTCTCTTGAACTGGTGATCTGCTCCTTATAGGACTTGATCTATCTCTATTACCCTCTATCGATAAAGGTGTGTATCTATTTCTAGTTGGTACATAATGATGCGGTTTTTCAATTCGATTCTTATTATTATTATAATAGTTTTCCCTCCTCCAATCACTATTATTATTTCTGTAGTCCCTATGTTGATATTTTGCCCAATAGTCCTTCTTGTATTCACCATAATAATTCCTCTCCTTTCCTAAATTCAAATCCCTCCTTGGTGTATAGTTGTATTCTCTAGTTTTTTCGGGGTACCCTCCTATCTTTATTATTTTATCCGATTTGACGCGATTAATGTTATTATGATCCTTATATTTTGGCACCATCTGTTCCTCACTACTTTTTGATTGACCCAATTTCATATCCCTCCTAAATTTAGATTTCTTTTTTTGCATTACATCCTGTTCTAATTTTTGTAACCTGTATCCTATTCCCGTGGAGACTTCCTTATATATTTCACTATCTTTATATGGTTCAAGTGTTTTCTGTAATTCTTTAATCTCAATTTCCATAGATTCCATTTCTTGCCGATGATCAAAGATAATTAGGCTCATTAGTTCAAAGGACGCTCTCTTTAAAATCTGGTCCCACTTATCCGCATAAATAATAAATCAAAGTTTAACCCTGTACACTGTGTTTCAAACAATATGGAAACTTTTAAACAGCTAGTAATTAAGGACTTAGAAAACTTAAATGATAAACGCATTTGTAATAACTTAAGTAAAATTGAGAAGGAAGTTCTAACTGAATTAAGTGAAAATAAGGATATTGTGATTAAACCTGCAGATAAAGGAGGAGGGATTGTGGTAATGGATAGGATTCAGTATACGACAGAAATAGAGCGACAATTAAGTGATACAGTAACGTACAAAAAACGTAAGGGGGATCTGACCACAAGCACAAAACAGAGACTATTTGCACTAATAGATACTGCATTATCTCAGGACATTATTAACAATAAAGAAAAAGAATTTCTAAAAATTTTATATCCAAAAATTCCCGTTATTTATATTTTACCAAAAATCCACAAAGATTTACAAAACCCTCCTGGGAGACCAATTATATCAGGGATTGGGTCATTAACAAGCAATTTATCTAAATACATTGATAATTTTTTACAGAAGTATGTGAGTTCCCTACCGTCCTACATCAAAGATACAAAGGACACCATCAATTTCATAGAGAAGCAAACATGGTGTGAAGATTATTTTCTTGTAACCTGTGATGTTTCATCACTGTACACCTGTATCAATCATGATCAGGGCATAGAAGCCGTTACACATTTTCTATTTAATGACAGTCTTATTTTACCCCCTCAAAGAGAATTTATTATAGAAGGCATTCGGTTTATACTTCAAAATAATTATTTTTGGTACGAAGGGGAATACTATCTCCAAAGTAATGGTACAGCTATGGGAAGTAAGTTCGCCCCGAGCTATGCCAATCTTTTTATGGGGTACTGGAAGAAAATTGTGATAGAACCAATTTTACAAACTAAGAACAATCTAATCACCTGGAGGCGCTATATTGATGACTGTATCATTATCTGGAAAGGCAGTGAGGAACTTCTTAAAACCTTTATACAAGATATAAATAATAATAGTTTTAATTTAAGATTCACCTATGAATATAGTAAAGTTTCTATTAATTTCTTGGATCTTAATGTTTACACTACAAAAGAGGGATTGAAAACACGCTTGTTTAAAAAAGAAACGGATTGTAATGGGTATATACCGTATGATAGTGGGCACCATAGGAAATGGTTGAACAATATCCCTAGGGGACAATTTGGCAGAATCAAGAGAAATTGTTCAAACCCAGTCGATTACCAGCAAAATTGCGAACTTATGAAAGTTGATTTTCTGGAAAAAGGATATGACTTAAAACTTATAGAGGAATCAAGGAAATTGGTAGATCAGCGTTATTGGGGACGAAAACCAAAGAAAAAGATTCAAAATGTGTACCCTTTATTACTAAATTTAGCAAAGGGGGATATAAACTCGCCAACATTTTTAAAAAACATTGGCACATCCTACAAATGGATAAGGATTTGCGGGGAGAAATTGGGGAACAAACATCGATTGTATTTACTCGCCCAAACACATTGCGACAGTCATTGGCTCCTAGCTACCTGAAGAAAGAGACAGGTAATCCCACTTGGTTGGGTAAAAATAAAGGTTTCTTTAAGTGTATGCAGTGTATTGCCTGCAAAACGCTGAAAAACAATGCGAGAAATGTATGTGATTTTAAATCGAATCAGACAAATAAGCAATATAAAATTAATAAATTAATAACCTGCGATTCAGTTAATGTTGTATATTTATTAGAATGTCCCTGCAAAAAACAGTATGTTGGAAGA
>NC_054378.1:101804716-101809716 GCF_017654675.1 Xenopus laevis
AAATAAATATCATAATATATATATATATATATAATAATATACATATAATATATATATAACATAATAATAATATATATAATAATATATATATATAATATAAATATATATAATATAAATTATTAATTATAATATAATATATTTAATACATAATATTATATACTATATAATTATATAACATATATAAATACATTATATATAAATATATATATATATAGTAATCACATATAATATATAATATATCTATATATATATATATATAATATATTAATACAATATACATAATAATAATATATATAATATATAACATATATATATTATACATATCATATATAAATATATATATATATCAATAAATAATATACATATAATATATACTATATAATATATCATATATACATCATATATATATAATAATAACAATATATATATTCATATATATACACATATACATTATCTATATAACATATTACATATATATATATAATATATACATATATATATAATATATATATACATACATATATATATATATATAATATATACATATATATATATATATAATATATATATAACTCATAATATATATATACATTATATATATAATATACATATACATATATATATACATATAACTAATATATATATATACATATAGATATACATATATAATATATATACTATAAATATATATTATATACATATAAATACTATATATATACATACATATATATAATATATATAATACATATATATACATATATATATATATAAATACATATACATTATATATATAACCATATAATATCATATATAACATATAATATATATACATATACATATATATATACATATTATAATATATACATATACATATATAACTATAATATACATAATATATATATACACATATATATACATATATATATATATATATATATAACATATATACACACACACATATATATATATATATATATATATATATACACATATATACACACACACATATATATATATATATATATATATATATACATATATACACACACACACATATATATATATATATATATATATATTATATATATACATATATACACACACACATATATATATATATATATATATATATATATATATATATATATATACACACACATATATATATATACATATACACACACACATATATATATATATACACATATATATATATATATATATATATATATATATATATATATATATATATATATATATATATATATATATATATACACACACATATATATATATACATATACACACACACATATATATATATATATATATATACACATATATATATATATATATATATATATATATATATATATATATATTGGATCATTTAAGAGCACTCACGGGTGTTGTGAAAAATACTTTTTTATTGGAGTGTTACAATCTACCCCACATCAACGCGTTTCGGTTCTCTCTGAACCGTCGTCAGGATGCACCCAGAAGTCATCACGTGATCCATAAATACAAGCATAAACCAATCAGTGAACAGAATTAATTAGTGAACAGAGTTAGTTGAATATTCACGACAGTGTTCTGCATTAAAGTGTTAGCATAAATTACTAAATCCATTGCCAAAAATTCCATATACATGTTAAAAATTCCAAATGTATATTAAAAAAAAAAAAAAAAAAAAGAAATTCTATATAAAAAATGTGAAAAAAGTGAAAAAATTAGCCTTGTTAAAACTTTAAAAAATACATAGTGGCTCATATAGACTTTTTAAGACATAAGGACTATACAAGTGACACATCACAAAACAAGGTTATCAAGGGTATACATGTGTTCCAGTGCAAAAAGCTGGTCAAAAAAACTTTTAATCTATAAATAGTAATATATAGCAGCATATGAGATTATCAAGGGTATCCATGTGTTCCAGTGCAAATAGCGGGTAAAAAAACTTTTAATCTATAAATAATAATATATACCAAAATATGAGGGTGCGAGGTTACTGAGTTAATAACAACCCCTCCAGGGCCATATAGCATCTCATTTGAATAAGAGTCTAATCACATATTAATCTGTCAATGGTTCCGTGTACTTCACATATCGAACAGCATGGACTACCTATCTCTTGTTATTATATCTCCAGGGCAGAATAATTCTGTCCAAAAGCACCACTCAAATATAATAAAGTATATAATTCATCCCTGACATGTGACTGTCAGGAAAATACTTTGAACCGTTATTATAACACCTATATTGTATATATTGTTAGCATAGTTCCTTGATATCCAGTTCAGAGGTCAGGTATATGTAGTATAGACTGATTCCCAATTATAGTGTGTCTATATGTCACCACTCCCATATCCCACTTATGGTGTAGAACAATTCCCTGTCTCAAACCCAGAAGGATAAAAAACAAAACCGTACTACCAACATTTCCAAGTAAGTACGGTATTGATTAGTAATAGAAACAGGAACAAAAAAAAAGAAAAAAGAAAGAAAAACAGGAAAAAGGACGGACAGGAGTATTCTTAAATAAAACATGCCAATGAGTACATTTCATTGAGGCCCCTGGGGGCCACTGTATCTAAAGTCCGTATCCACTTGGCCTCTTTTTGAAGCAATATCCTCCCCCTGTCACCTCCACGTTTAAGTGGAGGGACATGATCAATTAGTACACATCGTATGGAGGGGAGCGAATGTCCAAATTTCACACAGTGTCTCGCAAGTGGACTGTCAGCCTTGCCAGAAGTTAGAGCGGTGCGTATGGTGCATCTGTGGTTGTTTCATCCGAATCCGAAAAGTAGTGGTGCATTTCCCAATATAGTACAAGCCACAAGGGCAAATAATACAGTAAACCACATATTCAGAGAGACAGGTTAATCGATGTCGTATTTCAAATCTCTTACCACTATGAGGATGGGTAAAGTGAGATCCAGTTAAAAGAAAGCCACAAGTGATACAGCCGCTACACCTGAAGCAGCCCATCTTGTTAAATATCTTTTTATTCGATTTCAGCCATGACTGTGGCAACGTGGTCTCCCGCCTGTTTTGCAAGTCCGTGACCATCAATATGTCACGCAGGGCCCGACCCTTACGGTATGCGCATCTCGGCGCTTTCACTTTAGTGAATGGTAAGCTGTTATCCATTTGTAGTATGGGCCAATTCTTTTTAATGGATGTACAGATGTGTTTACTTGCAGGCGAAAAGTTAGAAACAAAGGTTAGAGTGTCCCCCTTGTTCACTTCGCCTGACCTGATAACTGCCTTGTTAGTATCCACTTTTAAGAGAGCTCTTTCCAATTCCTTGTCCAAGAACTCTTTCTGATACCCACGTTGTACAAATCTCTCATGCATCTCATATGCCTGTTGTTTTGCCCGCCCAAAATCAGAATTGTTGCGAACAACTCTAAGAAATTGTGTGTATGGTATGGATCTCAAAATAGAGGGCGGATGAAAACTGTGCGCATGCAAAACCGTATTTCTGTCTGTGTCTTTGCGATAAAGAGTAGTGCCCACACCATTAGAAGTACGAAAAATTCTGATGTCCAAAAAATCAACTGTATCACGATCAAGGGTTAATGTAAATTTGACCGGAGTAGAAAGGGCATTTAATTCGGCAACAAATGTCTGGAGTCCAACGTGGTCCCCCCGCCAAATAAGAAACACATCATCGATATATCTCTTATATAGAAATAGTTGGTCAACATACTTAGAAAGGATGTGCTCTTTTTCAAAAAAATCCATATATAGATTTGCATAAGAGGGGGCCACGTTGGACCCCATTGCCGTGCCCGTCAGTTGTAGATAAAAAATATTTTCAAAACGAAAATAATTCCGAGTGAGTACCATTTCCAGTAGGGAGCAAAGAAATTCAACCGGTGGCCCCCCCGTGTGTCCATTAATCAATGCCGTCCTACATGCTGAGACACCCTGATCAAGTGGTATAATAGTGTATAAACTAGACACGTCAAGCGTGGCAAAAATAGTGTCATCAGGGAGTGGGCCCAGCGTGGCCAAGATTTGAAGAATGGCCGGTGTATCAGCAATGTAGGAGGGCATCTTTATACACAGCGGTTGAAGGAATGTGTCAAGGTAGCAAGCAATATTTGAGAGAAGAGATCCACGTGCAGAAATAATAGGTCGGCCAGGAGGTGTAGTGATGGATTTGTGTATCTTCGGCAACGTGTATATAATTGGACACCTGGGAAATTCCACAGAAAGATACTGGCAGCATTTTTCACTAATCCACCCATTAACTACAGCTGTATTAAGGTGGAGATCTATTTCTTTCTTAAACCCCTCAGTGGGGTCCCCCTGTAATTGCATATAGGTCCGTTTGTCTGACAATTGTCCAAACAGTTCATTTCTATAAAATGCACGATCAAGTAGGACTATAGACCCACCCTTATCGGCCGGCCGAATAATTAATTCACGGTCACTCCTAAGGGTTCGTATGGCATCCCGCTCAATTTTATTCAGGTTGGAATAAACTTTGTCTTGTTTGGAAATACTGTTTTTAAAGTCCCTCTGCACTATTCCAACCTGAATAAAATTGAGCGGGATGCCATACGAACCCTTAGGAGTGACCGTGAATTAATTATTCGGCCGGCCGATAAGGGTGGGTCTATAGTCCTACTTGATCGTGCATTTTATAGAAATGAACTGTTTGGACAATTGTCAGACAAACGGACCTATATGCAATTACAGGGGGACCCCACTGAGGGGTTTAAGAAAGAAATAGATCTCCACCTTAATACAGCTGTAGTTAATGGGTGGATTAGTGAAAAATGCTGCCAGTATCTTTCTGTGGAATTTCCCAGGTGTCCAATTATATACACGTTGCCGAAGATACACAAATCCATCACTACACCTCCTGGCCGACCTATTATTTCTGCACGTGGATCTCTTCTCTCAAATATTGCTTGCTACCTTGACACATTCCTTCAACCGCTGTGTATAAAGATGCCCTCCTACATTGCTGATACACCGGCCAT